>NC_088301.1:42790490-42934742 GCF_032854445.1 Liolophura sinensis | reverse complement strand
GTAACAGATAACTGTTCATTTCGGGTGCTATGCGTGGCGGTGACAATCAAGTCTGATAAAGCGCAGAATATGTCACACCAAAAAAGGTAATTAAGAAATCAACAGCATAGAAGAGTGGCTTTTTATTAACAGAGTTTAGCATTACAATCTCCCTATCACTGATTTCTTTTGAACGAAAGCTAATGAATTGAAAATGTCAGAAGGTTTGACTGACTTTTAATTTGACTTGTTTAAGGCCGTACTCAAAAATTTTTACTTACAATACGGCGGCCAGTTTTTTTGTACTGGTATCGGAAGCCGGATTCCTTTTTTTTTTGGTATAACGAGTAGTCTTCAACGAATATTAGACCGCGTAAACGACCAAAACGTCGTATATATTGTGAATATTCCTATAAACGCAGCGGTGTTAGTAAAACTGGTATCTAAATGCCAGCTCTAAATGGTTCGGCATCGGTTTGTGACATAAGACAACATTTAAAGCCTCTTCACAGTGCTCAGTTTTTGGTACTGGAAGTTGAAATTTAGACACATTTATCTTGAGATCATATTTATAAGGTAGACACAATTTTAATTTTTTAAAGGCAAAAAAAAAGCTTTTAGGTTGCATTTTAAATTTTAATTAAAGTCAGAAATGGCTTAATCGCCCCCTGAATTATGCCATATTTCTACGTTCTTTTGTCCGGTATTAGTCACGGAATTCTCGGCACAACAACCTGAGCTAATCTTCTACTCATCAACATGCATACTGTCACACCTGAGCACCGTCTTATAAGTCTGTTAGAGTGAAATTCTTTAAAGTATGGGGATGAAAATCAATCAATTAAATCAAAATATATATAGGACATACAAACATACTATATGATCCAAATCGACATGAAGCGAAGGCTCAGGAATGGCGCAAAAGTAAAAAGTACACTGGTTGATGTGCTAATTCATACTCAAGTGTGTTTTCATTAGATGGTGATTTTTTTTTAAAGAGCATGGACGAGTCATAACACTGATATGAATCAGTCGTGCAAGCAATACACTTATGGGGCTTTGTTGGACTGAAGAGCATTTGGTTATTGTCCGTCGTGCGAGAAGTGATCAAGAACCACTGATCACAACACAGCATTTTGAGTCATTCAGTGAGGTGTAATAATTGCAAATAACATCCCTGCAGCCCTTTTCGTGCTCATTCTGCTCAAGAAATGATTGACGGGGCGTGTAATTCACTACTATTTATGGATTTACATGAACAGTTAGTAAAAACACAACTCAGTATTTCTATTACTTGTATTACTTGTAATCATTTGCCAGCTATCACAATGCATGTCGTCTGGTTTTACACTCTATGCTGAAAGACATCTTTAACATTTATGTTTAGTCTGTAATTTATCGCCAGTGGGCACAACAAAGTTTATTCACACTGGTGCACATTGTGCACGGAGTTAAAATGTAGTTCGGAAGTAGTATATTTTTGGCCTAGGTAAGTCGGACATCCACTGTAAACCAACTGGGATTTACAGTAACTGTGGTCAATTATTTCTATAAACTAACACATTTACCACTTTGAAATGTATATATTTTTCATCCCCATTAAGCTTTTGAATTTTTGGCATAGATTCAAAAACATCTGAAGGAATTAACTTACCTGTGTGTGGACACAAGTACGTCGCCTATGTTTTCCAGTTCTGCTGGGGACAGACCCGTTCGTAACAAGGTAGTCTTTAAGACTGGGTCATTCACAAACACATACTCATCATTGGCACATGGAATATGTGAAAGTTGTATTGGACCCCGATCTGTAGGTGTTATCCTCCCTCGCGCTGATATTTTCATCAGGTGATCCTTCATGGTAAAAGTACCCGTATCTGAAAATGTTGTCCCTGCGTTTGGACAAGTTTCGATTAAAGGTATGAGGTCGAATGTGTGAGAACCTTGCGCAGCTTTGTGGCCTTTCAACTTTGATCCCGACTGCTTTGTAAGCACAAATGTGACTGAGCTATATCTCTGAGGATCGACGGCAAATTTTATCGGCTTTTTCTGTTCTGGGTCGTAATGACAACCCTGGAATTCCGCAAGGCACTTAGAACTATGATCATTAGCTCCAGAGAGATACACCTCGGTACTCAGTTTAGACGCTCTGTTTCCATTTGTAACCTTCCACATAAATTTGTTCAATTGCCAGCTGGCATGTTTTAGCAGACATGCACATCTTTTCGTCATCTGATAGATCGGACAAGTGAAATCTGGGAGATTCTCCACGCCGTTTTAAATGTCCTACAAGCAAACCATTCGCTATTCCGGTGTAATACTTTTGTGGCTCTCGTCTTTCTCACCTTGGTTAGACTCGAAAGAAGTCAAAAGGTTTCAGATCTGAAGAATTGTGATTTAAAACAAATCCAAACCACTTCATGCAATCATCCGTGTAGCTTTTAGAGTGCAGAATGTGACAACGCCATATCAACTCAACGTCACTGGAAACATCCATCTTCTGTCTTAAGTTCTTAACAAGACATAAAAATCTTTTATAGCGTTTAATTGCCGTTGAGATAAACTTCTCCTTTCTGAAGTGTGGAAGACTGACCTGATAATAGAAATGCCTTTCCTTGAAAACATAGTTTTCTAATCTTGTGGATAACTCCATTCTTGCTTCGGGTGTTTCTGGATCAGCAGCATTATTTTCGTTTGTAATTTCAAACGGCTCTTCGGGGAACAGTTTCTCACAGTGTGACTTGGCTCGGTACCTGGATCTGGAACGCTCACTTTTGGACAGCAGTACGTGGGGTATATCCTTACCCTCTAGCCTCTTGACGTCTTGGGCATACTGTACCGGTGAGAGAGCGTGGCAATACCAAACCCACTGTACATCTATAGGAGGCAACAGCTTCTCATTCTCCCCATATTTCGCCAACAAAGGTAGCCAGAGATTCACGTATCTTCTTATTGCCTCGCGAAGAACTCTACCTTCGTACAATTCATGGCTATCTTCGACCTTTTCCAACAAATTCAGATGCTCATCGGTGGCAAGATTAAGGTCGACTGAAATGGTTAACTCATCTGTCTCCGTACTTTTCTCCATTTCACCTGCAAACAGAAATTATGCATTTTTTGAATAAATTCTTGCAGCAATCAGGTGGTGCTGTTTGGCAGTGTATCTCATATACTACATTTGTAGCATACTCACCTTGTACACAAGAGTCAGGTGGCATATGGAGATTAAATTCGTACCACCAAACCATTGCAACTAGATATAGATCCAATCGACCTCTTTCGCACTTCAGAATTATATGGTAAAACTATAGCCCACGCTTTCCTTAGGTACTAAAGCGTGTAAGTAACTTCCCAAAGGAGTCCTGTGTGTTCCAATCCTCACACACCTATACAATTATCCACACTTTCGACATTTCGAGATTAATTCTGGTTACACTGGGAAGGTTCGGATCTGAAGCGCTCTTCCTGCCCCCAATAAGCTTTCGTTCAGACTCGTCCTGGCAGCCATAAGCTCTGTTCGGGTAATACACAACTCATCTATAATTCTACCAATCAATGGGGTGTCATGCCATTCGGCACTCACCCTAATTGGTATTTCCTCGAGCTATTAAGGTGCATAAGGTCTTATTACAACTAATTCTGCGAGCTCTCAGTAACTATGCAGGTAAAAGTACCATCCAAGAGAAAATGTATTTTTTGTATATTTCATATTTTTTTAGAAATACATCATTTCGTCAAATAAGGTAAACTCACAAGAGAGCGCATTTCACCTCTTACGTATGACCATTTGCCAACTATCTCACTGTCCTTGCTACTCTGGTTTTACCCTCTATGTGCTGTAAATCTTTTATATCACTTTGTCAGGAAAATCTGACTATTTATAGGTGTGGACTTTACTCCTAAATATTGAACACTATTACACAGAACCACTGATTGATTCTTGTGGAATGCCATACTCGAAAACTTTCACTCCGCAAACGCCACCATACGAGCGTTGACGACTGCTTATTGTCTCCAATGGCCCAATGAACCGTGAAAGCGGGTGAAATACAATTCAAAAATACAAAAGCCGGTATTGAACCCACGCCTAATGTGTTCGGTGTTAGGAGTCACGTTTCTTAATAATAGGTCTCGCCATTTATGTTGAACTCTAAACTGAGATATGAACCAGCCACTCTTGATTAAAACTCTTCATGCACTCACACCATGCCAACACAATTCCTTTAATTATTTATTTATTTATTTGATTTGTGTTTTACGCTGTACCCAAGAATATTTCACTTATACGACGGCGGCCAGCATTATGGTGGGTGGAAACCGGGCACAGCCCGGGGGAAACCCACGACCATCCGCAGGTTGCTGTAGATCTTTCCACTTACGGCCGGAGAGGAAGCCAGCATGAGCTGGACTTGAACTCACAGCGACCGCATTGGTGAGACGCTCCTGGGTCATTACGCTGCGCTAGCGCGCTAATCGACTGAGCCACGGAGGCCCCTCAATTCCTTTTAAGTGAAAGACAGAACCTCGCCAATTTTTATGCCCACTGTAAGACTACCATTCAAAATATCTTAAATCGGCATTCAATATTTTTAAAGATTTTTTTCAGTCCAGTAAAAGTTTAGTGAAACTTCGTCGTGTCAGCGCGTCTCCATTATCCACAGCAAGCTGACGTCACGTTTACTCTAACTCTCTAACGTCGAAGTTATTTACCGTATTACAGTCAAAGCAGTAGCTTATGGCAGATAAAGTTGTGGACTTTGGTGGTGAAGGCCCAAATGATAAACAGCTTTCTCGGAAATTGAACTGTTGATACACTAAGTCTGCTATATCATTTACAGTTTAGGTAGCCTACAGAGGCACGGCCGGGGTATTCCTGGTTCAGGTCGAAGCCTACGGAAGGATTTCGGGTGGTGATTTCGACCCCTATTAAATATATTTACAAAATGACAACAGGATTGTTTTACAACACATGTAGACTCATGCTCAATTCTGAAACATATGGAAATAGATCGAAGCACCCTAGGCCGATCTAGGCAATCGACTATCGCTGAATTTTTTTCCTTCAGTTTGTGATTGTGGCTTTTAAAATGAGAGCAGTGCTGACCTAGTTATCGCGGACATCAGAGAAAGCACCTCGGCTTGAACACAGCGTATTTTATAAAAAAAACCAAAACGAATGAATCATCCCTTGTATGCAAGTAAGACAAAGGAGCAAAATTTAAATTCATCAATTCTCATAAACTTAGAGAAAAAAATGTTATCATCAGATTTAATTCATTTTAAGCATTGTCCGGTGATATGACATCTTCTCATTCCCGTCAGGCTTCGGCATCCCTAGTGAAGTTTTCACTGACTGATATTTGTTATTTAGAAACTGCTGACTAAACGGTAAAATGAACGACAAAAAATGTATTTGTATAATTTGAAGAACGTGTCTACGTAGGCCAAGGGTCTAGTGAGGAGATGTATGCGGTTTGGGACAAGACGGAATGCTACAGTCCGACATAATTTGTGATGCCGTCGTTGAATGTTACATGACTTGTACATCAACTAATTTTACATTTGTGGTGGTCCATAAATGATACAGACCTGTGTCACAACGCTGTCAAAAATGGTCCCACGACAATACGTAACTAAATCGTTGCAAACGATCTCAAAATTATGTCTTATGCAACAGTTCTGTGTTATCATATGTCACTTCCTGGAGTGAATGGGTAAAGGCTACGTCACAGCTTAGGCTGCGCAATCTGATAGCAAGGTGTTTGATGGGATAAAATTCTCAAGATGTGAGCCTCGATTCAGACCAGCCATTTGTGCAGTACTGACGCTTTTTACTCGGTGAAATCTCATGAAAATAAGTATGACACTTTTTAGAAAGCTTGAGAATGCTGTTTTCCATTGAAGTATGTTTTATCCAGGTGCTGTCTTGTCCTTTAATATACATGATCACGACATGAGGGGTAAAGTCAGAGGAGAGGCGACATCAGTGTGAGGTTTGGCAAATAATATCACACGTAACCGGTGAAATACGACTTCTTGTCACTTAACCTGAGTTTTATTCCATCTGTTACTGTAAGTAGCAATTACATTCTATTCATTAAATTAAATTAAATTAAATTCTATGAAAGGTGGATAAAATCTCATCTCATCGGATATTTTAACATCAATCTATCTAAGATTAACAACAATAATGCAATAAATGAATATAAATTTACAGCATAAAGTCAAATCAGAAATGACAGTGGGATATTTGGCAAATCCATTGTCACACGTTATCGGTGATATCCAGCCTAGGGGCCTCCGTTGCGTGCTGGCTCAGCAAAATGGCTCACACTGCCTTTCACCAAGTTGGTCGCTGAGAGTTCAAGTACGGCCCAAGCTGGCTTGCTTGCTCTCCGGTGTTACGTGGGAATGTCTGCCATCAACCTGCCAATAGTCGTTGGATTCCTCCCTTACACCGATAATAAATGAAACTGACACGAACTTGACTCTAAAGGAAACACAGCGCACGAAGACATCTTCACTGAGAATTTTTCTGCTCAAGCAAATAACGATGGGTTTCACTGATTTTATGACCTCATTACTTATTTCGAAGGTCTCTTGTACACAATAGTGTAAAACACTAACCACTGTTTATTAAGTTGGTTCAACTGGTCTTTATAGCATTTACTCGAAATTCTATGTCGCCCGTTATCAACAGTATAAAGTTATCTCAAATGGCTACAACTGTTTAAAAATGGTTTCTTCTAGCAGCAAATATAGCAGAAGAGGCCAATACCACTGAAGTGCAAGACCAGTATCGTTTCTATTCCTAGTATCGTAATATAGCAAAATGTTTACTCCTAGTACCGTAATATGACAGCACAAAATACTAAAATAAGAAAACTAGATGTCACACAACACGCGGGATCTTTTCAAATGCTACAAGGCGAGATATGTACACGCCATATGAAGGGCCCTTCGATATATTGCTGTCCGAGTAAGGATAATTCACAATGTTAAAATTGAAACTATCCCCCTTGTTGTAAAGTTTTTGTACAAGTACAAATAAGGTACAGATAATGTGCGTAAATATCTTTCACAACTTTTCCTAAATATGGATTGTTTAAAGCTGGTTGATCATCAATATACCGTTTAGTGAATGAGAAAGATCAGTCTTGGTGAGGATTACTCCATAACAGTATCTGCACATTGTCGTATTCATACGAGAACAGGTATGTCGGCCAAAAGCGGGGCACAATTTGTACCCCTTGGAATATCTATAAACTGTTGATATATACGCTTTCTCCAAATTCCACATAGATGTAAGACATAGGTGTACTATACTACATTTATATTCCTGTTGAAGGTATTGAAATACAACTATCAGAACATGTTTAGCTGCGTCAAAAAGTCCAAGGTATATCTTCAAAAATGTATTTCGATTTTACTCTTTGAAAAAAAATATCGAACACCATATTTGAAATTCATCACTAAAAGGCTTTTTTGATGATGTGCACCTTATTTAAATGTTGCCTGTCCTTCAAAAATTATTTCAAAAGCTACATCTAATATGTAATACGGCCTCTTGTCAATTGACCTCAGGGTTTTATTACACGCCCCTAGTATTATAGCTTAAGCAGTTTTAGGTGAAAAAAGCAGTGATGTTAATTGCAATTTATTAGACGCTACTGGTCTAGAAGCAGAATAAAATATAACAAGAGACTTATAACACAGAGAGTAAACCCAGAGCATTGAAGGCAGTGTAGCAATTGACACAGTTAGGCTTTTATTCTAACTGTTCATGTAATTGCTTAAGTAGTAGCAAATTACACGTCCCCTAGGACCGCGCTTATCAGATTAAAGAAGCAGAGACTTTAATTTAGTTTATTAGCCGTCAGTGGTCCAGAATTATTGAAAATGCTGCTTTGGAATCGCATTAAACATACAATAACATTAAAGCAATGCAAAGGAACCAGGGATACTCAGACCACCAGCAGAATCCTGGTTTATGCTGGAATACAATATAACCAAAGACTAACTGGTATTTCGTAACATACTTATTCAAGGGTTAAATTACTGTCTTCCTTCTCATGTCTGAAGTATTTTCACCGGTAAAACAAAACTATTTCACAGAACGACGCTTTGGTAAAGTACATGGCGGTGGACAAAATGTGACTTATCACTTTGATTAATAGGGTACTTTTATTAAGGGTGACAACCCCTATAAAGCAAGAGTTATCATATCGAAACTTAAACTAAATATATATACTAAGTTAAGAAACAAAGAGCTTTGGTAACGTTAGTTGGTACCACTATGCGAAACTTTGGATCTTGCCCCTTGGTCAAGTTAAGTGAACAATGTTTGAGCTGTGCCTGTAAACACAACAATCAATCAAATAAGTATTGATACATCGCCATTGAAATCCACTTAAGCAGTTCTAAAAAATATCCGTATGTGTAATACTTGTCGACGGAGAACACGTGTATATTATAATACAATAAAAGACTTACATCATACAGAGTAAAGACAGAACACCGACGACAGTGTAATAGCAGACAAATGAAACCGGTGAAATACGGTCTTTTGTCAGTTTACCTCACTCAGCATTGTATTCTAACTGTTCGTATGAATGCTTAAATATTAACAATTTACCCGCCACTTTGTATTATAGATTTAGCAGAATTAGGTAAAAAAAAAAAAAAATGCAATTAAGTTAAATGCAAAAGATTAAACGTCAGTGGTCTAGAATTGCCTAAAACTCTTTCTTAAAACATACATTTAACATACAATAACGTTAAAACATTGCAAAGTGACCAGGTCTGGGATGCTTAGTCCACAGAATCCTAGCAGAATCCTTGTTTATTCAGGAGTACAATATAATTAAAGACGTATAACATACAGTAAAACTAGGGCCTGTAAGGCATAAAGCTGACTAAGGCATAAGGCGGACTACACGCACACGGAAATAATGAGCAGTAAAACAAATTTCAGTGATATTCAGGTCAGATCTGAATTTAATGTCCAGGATATTTCCATTCATAACATGAATAGATGAGTTCACTAAGTACATGTATGTGTACAAAGTGAGACTTATACCACCCTGTGAGAAACCAGTGGTGCATAGAAGGGCAAACTTTCTGAAGCTTTTACAGTGTACGTGCGAAGTGATGTACAGTCATGTATAATGTCTGACAACACTGCGCCAGTAAAGAAACATTTGTGGACAAAGGGAAATAATCCATGATTTACCTTATGGATTATTTCCCTTTGGTCGATGGAATTGTGTTGGCAAAACTTAACAGATCATTTAATCTGCAGCTTAATTTATTGAGCTCCTGATCTTCACGAGATACATGTGCAGTAACAGATTTACTAGCCTCTTCTAAATCGAATACGAAATGGCAAACTGTTTATCATGTCAATAATGCATCAGCAAATACATGATGGTTGACACCTTCATCAATTGGGTACTTTCATTCAGGCTGACAACCCCTAAAAAGCAAGAGTTATCATACTGAAATTTGAACTAAACGAACAAAGGGGTTTGGCAACCTTAGTTGGTACCAATATGTGAAATTTTTTGACCATGGCTCTTTGTCCGTATAAGTAAAAAGTGTCCGAGCTGTGTCCATAAAGACAACAGGCAATCAAATAAGTACTGAAACATCGTCAAAGAATCAGCTCTAAAAATCTCCATACATGTTCGACCAACAACACGCGTATATTACAACACAAAAAACGACTTAGAGAGTAAAGACAGAGCAACGTCGAAAGTGTTATAGTTGGTAAATGATCACACGTAACTGGTGAAATATGGCCTCTTGTAAATTTACGTCATTCAGCGTTTTATTCTATTTTTTTTAAAATAAAGACTTAAATATCAACAAATTACACACCCCTTTGCACAATCGCTTTAGCAGAATTAGGTAAAAAAATGCTCTTATTTTTATTGCAATTTATTAGACATCACCAGTCTAGAACTGCTTAAAATGCTGCGATGACATCATATTTAACATACAACAACATTCAAACACTGCAAAGGGACCAGATCTCGGGGATGCTTAGTCCACCAGCAGAATCCTGGTTTATGCAGGAATACAGTATAATTAAAGACGTACAGCACAGACAGTAAAATCAGAGCCTGCAGGAAATGTGTAGGCATGCTTGGGGTTTATCGTCGTACATTTCTCGTATGACAAGGAATCATTAAGTGTGCGTAGGCCTACATATACTGTGTCTTCTTGTGGAAGGGCGAGTCCATGCCGCCAAAGTGCCACCGTCACTGAAATATCATGTCGAAAACATCAAACATGATACCCTATCCAGTCGCATTATACTGACATTGGGCCAACCAGTACAATTTCCTTGCTCTAAACCCTGTGTTGAGCGCCAAGCGAAGCAGCAACAAGTACCATTTTAAAGTCTTTGGTATGACCTGACCCTAGTTTGATCCCGGGTCTAATGACTTCCATATTTTTCCATTCATGACATGGATAGATATAAATTTACAGAAGCTTAAAGGGCATATAGATGGGCAAATGTATTTCAACTTATACAGCGTATGTAAAAAGTGATGCTTATACCACCGTGTATGAGCAAACATAGTGATGCTTATACCACCGTGTATGAGCAAACATAGTGATGCTTATACCACCGTGTATGAGCAAACATAGTGATGCTTATATCACCGTGTATGAGCAAACATAGTGATGCTTATACTACCTTGTATGAGCAAACATAATGATGCTTATACCACCGTGTATGAGCAAACGTAGTGATGCTTATATCACCGTGTATGAGCAAACATAGTGATGCTTATACCACCGTGTATGAGCAAACATAGTGATGCTTATACCACCGTGTATGAGCAAACATAGTGATGCTTATACCACCGTGTATGAGCAAACGTAGTGATGCTTATACCACCGTGTATGAGCAAACATAGTGATGCTTATACCACCGTGTATGAGCAAACATAGTGATGCTTATATCACCGTGTATGAGCAAACATAGTGATGCTTATACCACCGTGTATGAGCAAACGTAGTGATGCTTATACCACCGTGTATGAGCAAACGTAGTGATGCTTATACCACCGTGTATGAGCAAACATAGTGATGCTTATACCACCGTGTATGAGCAAACATAGTGATGCTTATACCACCGTGTATGAGCAAACATAGTGATGCTTATACCACCGTGTATGAGCAAACATAGTGATGCTTATACCACCGTGTATGAGCAAACATAGTGATGCTTATACCACCGTGTATGAGCAAACATAGTGATGCTTATACTACCTTGTATGAGCAAACGTAATGATGCTTATACCACCGTGTATGAGCAAACGTAGTGATGCTTATATCACCGTGTATGAGCAAACATAGTGATGCTTATACCACCGTGTATGAGCAAACATAGTGATGCTTATACCACCGTGTATGAGCAAACGTAGTGATGCTTATACCACCGTGTATGAGCAAACGTAGTGATGCTTATACCACCGTGTATGAGCAAACGTAGTGATGCTTATATCACCGTGTATGAGCAAACGTAGTGATGCTTATATCACCGTGTATGAGCAAACGTAGTGATGCTTATATCACCGTGTATGAGCAAACGTAGTGATGCTTATACCACCGTGTATGAGCAAACGTAGTGATGCTTATACCACCGTGTATGAGCAAACGTAGTGATGCTTATATCACCGTGTATGAGCAAACGTAATGATGCTTATACCACCGTGTATGAGCAAACGTAGTGATGCTTATACCACCGTGTATGAGCAAACGTAGTGATGCTTATACCACCGTGTATGAGCAAACGTAGTGATGCTTATACCACCGTGTATGAGCAAACATAGTGATGCTTATACCACCGTGTATGAGCAAACATAGTGATGCTTATACCACCTTGTATGAGCAAACGTAGTGATGCTTATACCACCGTGTATGAGCAAACATAGTGATGCTTATACCACCGTGTATGAGCAAACATAATGATGCTTATACCACCGTGTATGAGCAAACGTAGTGATGCTTATACCACCGTGTATGAGCAAACGTAGTGATGCTTATATCACCGTGTATGAGCAAACATAGTGATGCTTATACCACCGTGTATGAGCAAACGTAGTGATGCTTATACCACCGTGTATGAGCAAACGTAGTGATGCTTATACCACCTGTGTATGAGCAAACGTAGTGATGCTTATACCACCGTGTATGAGCAAACGTAGTGATGCTTATACCACCGTGTATGAGCAAACATAGTGATGCTTATATCACCGTGTATGAGCAAACATAGTGATGCTTATATCACCGTGTATGAGCAAACGTAGTGATGCTTATACCACCGTGTATGAGCAAACATAGTGATGCTTATATCAGTGTGTATGAGCAAACATAGTGATGCTTATACCACCGTGTATGAGCAAACGTAATGATGCTTATACCACCGTGTATGAGCAAACGTAGTGATGCTTATACCACCGTGTATGAGCAAACGTAGTGATGCTTATATCACCGTGTATGAGCAAACATAGTGATGCTTATACCACCGTGTATGAGCAAACATAGTGATGCTTATATCACCGTGTATGAGCAAACATAGTGATGCTTATACCACCGTGTATGAGCAAACATAATGATGCTTATACCACCGTGTATGAGCAAACGTAGTGATGCTTATACCACCGTGTATCAGCAAACGTAGTGATGCTTATACCACCGTGTATGAGCAAACATAGTGATGCTTATACCACCGTGTATGAGCAAACATAGTGATGCTTATACCACCGTGTATGAGCAAACATAGTGATGCTTATACCACCGTGTATGAGCAAACATAGTGATGCTTATACCACCGTGTATGAGCAAACATAGTGATGCTTATACCACCGTGTATGAGCAAACGTAATGATGCTTATACCACCGTGTATGAGCAAACGTAGTGATGCTTATACCACCGTGTATGAGCAAACGTAGTGATGCTTATATCACCGTGTATGAGCAAACATAGTGATGCTTATACCACCGTGTATGAGCAAACGTAGTGATGCTTATATCACCGTGTATGAGCAAACATAGTGATGCTTATACCACCGTGTATGAGCAAACATAATGATGCTTATACCACCGTGTATGAGCAAACGTAGTGATGCTTATACCACCGTGTATGAGCAAACGTAGTGATGCTTATACCACCGTGTATGAGCAAACATAGTGATGCTTATACCACCGTGTATGAGCAAACATAGTGATGCTTATACCACCGTGTATGAGCAAACGTAGTGATACCATACGGAAAAATAGTAGTGGAACCATATATGAGAAAACGTATATGTAGAGTGTCATGCTTATACATCCTTAAATGGACATAGTGATGCTCATAGATCATATGGAAAATCAACAAACTGAGGCTTATATATCCTTGGGGGGGGGGGGGGGGCCTCCGTGGCTCAGTTGATTAGCGCGCTAGCGCAGCGTCATGACCCAGGAGCCTCTCTCCAATGCCATAGCTGTGAGTTCAAGGACAAGTACGTGGGAAGTTCCCCCATCAACCTGCGAATGGTCGTACGTTTCCCAAGGGTTCTGCCCGATTTCCTCCCACCATAATGCCTGCCGCCGTCTAAAGTGAAATATTCTTGAGTACGGCGTAAAACAACAATCAAATAAATAAATGAACAAATATACATCCTTAGCCCTACTTAATAAAATTAAAGATACTAACAGCTCTCGATTCAAGGAGTCATAACAGGACGATCCGGAGATAATGTACTTGTTTAAAACTTATAATAAAATCGTTTGAGTAATTAGGCCTAATTTTAAAATTCAGCGACCGAATCCAGAACTTCATACCCTATTTCAAGTATGACTCATCTCTGTTTGGTTTGCCACAGTGTAAAATTCATTTTTTTTTTCAGTTTGAGAAAAATGCATTTAATTCTATCAAATCACCAAAGAAGAATAAAAACAAATCGTTTTCATACTTGAGGTGAAATGAATGTCATTTAATAAAAGCCTAGCAACACTGTTCCAGTAAAGAAACACTTGTGGACAAAGGGAAATAATCCATGATATACCTCATGAATTATTTCCCTTTGGTCGATGAAGTTGCATTGACATAACTTAACAGTTGATTAAATTTGCAGCTTAATTAGTTGAGTTCTTGATCTTCGCGAGATACATGTACAATAACAAATTTACCAGCCTCTTCTTAATTGAATACGAAGTGGCAAATTGTTTAAAGTCCTTAGTAAAGAAAGGAAAGAATGTAACAAAACTAACCATCAAAAGATTATCATGTATTATGTTTTCATATGGAGGTTGACTTATTTTTGTTGATTTTCGTTTATATGTCAGAAAAAAGAGTACCGGTAGGTGAGTTATAATGTAAAATGAATAAGGGAAGTATGCAAATCAAAAAGAAAACGGTCAACAGAATCGGAAATGACCAACTGAACATTTATTCAAATTAATACGAGAAAATAGTGATTTAAATTAAAATTGACGTTTTGACATGGCAACCACCGTGACTTACCGTGGCTAGAGGAAGAAGACATTCTACCATTTCCTGTGATTACAGGGTCTTAATAATATACATGTGCCTTCTATATTCGTTTTTTTTTTTAAAAAAACTCTGATAATATTCAAACATGAACGCTGTTAAACGGCAAATTCCCCATTTTCAGACTGTTCTTTCAGTGGCTTTTCTCGGAATAAAGAGAATACCTTAACATCAGCAGCAGATATGCGACATTCCCTTAATTCCGAGATTTTTTTTAACCTGAGCACATTTCTCGGAAAACGGGGAATAATACACAGGTGTCGAAATCAGTTCTTTAATGAAGTATTATGAATGGAAAATGAGATAAAATCTACAGCATGGCTCTCAGTACGTGTTTATGTCCCTAAAGCAAATACAAAAATAAGAATTAACCTTTGTTGTACCGGTATGTTCAACATACACACACACGGTGTGAATATTCTTCATGGTTATATAATTGAAGAAATTAGCAATGATAGCATTCAAATGAGTATAAAACGAGAGATGTTTGTTTAATGACGTAATGTCATCTCAAGATCAGGCCAGTAAGATGCACCATTAGGAATTTGAACATATATTAAAATTTATCATTTTTTCCAATATAATTCTCTGAAAGTATATTTTAGGTTTCAGTGACCATAATAAAGAGCATGAAGAAGAAAAAATATAATAAATCTAAGTGTGAAATACGGTATAATACTTAAAAGCTGTGTACACGTACAGGTATGTGTATAACAGACGCAGGCACAGTTGGCCTTACTGGTAAGGGGAGACAAGGCTTGACAATTTATTCATGTTATCTCCCTTTGACCGTGTGGATCGTTGGATCAACATTCTTTTTCACTTGGCTTTTATTTTATATATTATTGGGCATTTCCTTATACTTGCTTATCCTTAGGGTAAAACACACAATTACATTACATTACGTTACTCAAATACGATTTATAAAGCTTTTACCTCTTTTTTCCTGAAAATATCAACTTTGCTGGAATTAGGGGAATAACCGTACTGGTGTAGCCGATTTGCGTCATTCTCTGAATTCAGACCCTTTAACGCCAACCCTATATTTTCGGAATTTGGGGAATCTTCGGTTTTGAGCCGCCAAAGCGCGGCATTCTCTCACTTCCATCGGCTATGAGGGCAAAATATCTGGACAAATGCAAATCTAACAGATACACGTAAATGTGATCACGACACAGCATTTAGTGTAATTCTAGACCACTGACGTATAATAAATTGCATTTAACATCATGAACCAGGGAGCGTTTAAGTTGTTGCTTTTTAAGGAATTACATGACCAGTTAGAATCAAACCGTAACGGTATTTCACTGGTGACGCGCGAATATTTGCCAACTATCTCTGTTCACAGGAGGCGGTATTTCCCCGGTGACGCACGACTATTTGCCAACTATCTCTGTTCACAGGAGGCGGTATTTCCCCGGTGACGCGCGACTATTTGCCAACTATCTCTGTTGACAGGAGGCGGTATTTCCCCGGTGACGCGCAACCATTTGCCAACTATTTCTACTGACAAGAGGCGTTATTTCCTCGGTGACGCGCGACAATTTGCCAACTATCTCTATGCTGTGGTATTTTATATTTAAATATCATGACAAAAAACAGAACATTTTTATCACAGTATCCATTTATTTAAAAACAAAGAGTTGAAAGAAATCTACAAACTGGTGTTTGATTTAACGCCACTGAATATTTGTTTATTCTTACGTCTGCTTAAGCCACAGTTCTATGGGCTGTATAAGTTGCTACTATTTGAACATTAAACATTAACAGTTAGAGTAAAACTTTAACTGATGTACATTATCACTAAATGAAATTGGCTCTATGGGCAATAAATATACGGAAATGTAGCAAGGGGGGTAACTAATATTTAAAATTTAGCTGATTACCTCCCTTTGACCACAAACGGTTGCGTGTTCCACCAAAACATGATAAATACCAAAAATTATGATAATAAAAATAATACGTGACTCATGTGTACGTCTGTAGCCCCAGTTATTATAAAAAATAACGTGATACAACTGATCACTTTTGCTAAAAGCCCTGTTTTCTGATTTTTGCTTATTCTGTGAAATCAGGGAATTCCGATATCTCACAACCCAATCTGCGACATTCCCCGTATTCCAGCCGAAGTTCAATACTGGGGCGACAAGACTGACGTACCCTACTTCATTATTATTTATCGACCAGCTTTGATGACGCAGAAGAATGTGTTGTTGTAAATGAGCATGTATAATGCATCTTTCACTGATTGAAAATAACATTGCATACATGTCTGTTATATGTAAATAATAAGGTTAATTCCTGAACTGAAGTGTACGCGAGTGCTTTGTATAAACAAAGAGTATCATTCCTTTTATTGACAGCACTGAGCAATGCATGTATACGTCAGTGTTCTGTGATTGTATGCTAAATGTAATGGCAATACAGCATTCTGAGGAATTCTAGACCAGTGAAGTCTAATTAATTGCAATTAACATCACTGCAAAATCCCCCCCCCCCCCATTAATTCTGCTTAAGTCATGGTGCAATCGGGCGTGTAATTTGCTTCTATTTGTGCATTCACATGAACAGTTAGATTAAAACCTTGATAGGTAAATTGACAAGAGTCTGTATTTCATTTGCCAAGTATCACACTGTCGTCCCTGCTCTGGTGTTATTGTCTATGCCGTACGCCGTATTATTGTATTCACATAAATCAATTTTAGTCACAATATCATCGGCCTTCAACAGGATAAATCCATGTCGTCAAATGCAAATTTTAGGCTTTATGTGTAATTTTGGCTTGTCATCATGTTTGATTAATAGCCTCCAGGAAACTATTTACTCCGTTTATATGCTGTTTATAAATAGAGGCTGTATATACATCCAGCCACAACCTCTGTGCGTACATCTATTAGTGTACATATCTCAGTGGTTGATGGAGATGGACCAGGTTTCTCAAGTAGTTGGTGCACAGATGCGAGAATATTGATGTATCGAAGCTCGGTATTTATGCATGTGAATGAGTTGAGTGGCCTACGTCAGCGCAGATGTTCAGTTCGGAGAATTTCATTGGTCAAGTGCCTTCAATGACTAGCTTGCCTCCCTTTGAGCAGGTCGAAAAACCGCGAACTTGGACAGCTTGAGGCAACTTTCATTAACAAAAGCTAGTTTTCTTTGCCTGGCTGATGCAGAGCATGATCTAGCTTAAAGTATAGGAAAGTTTCTTTTATCGTATGCAACTACATGTATCTACGAGGGATATATAACAAGGAAGTGAATCACAATTTAGAAATTAAGTGATTAAAAACAGTGTCTTCATGTTGGTATCTGTACCGGTATATGGCATATGACTTCCCCTGACATACTGAAATGATCCAAATTTATAGTAAACAAGTTACTCAGGAATTTCACAAACATCGTCTCCGCCTTGACAAGTTCATGACAATTGCTGACAATTAACAATCAACTTTCAAAGAATAACTGCACGAGACATAAGCAACGTACCATGAAAACGAATCTCTATTCATTGACCAAAAAGTTTAGCCTTTTTTTTATTTCCTCTACTAACCAATTCTTTTAGTAATCTTTTCGGAAAATCTATGTCCTGTGATTTTAATGAGTTGTTTTAATGATAAGTCTTTTTATTATACCTCAAAGCTAGCTGTATTGTCATTTGACTGAAACTGGTGAACTGAGCACAGTTGCAGCAGATCTGCGTCACTCCCCGGATTCCGCCTATTAAACAGTATGGACATATAGTCCTTCGAGCTCAGTACCATTCGGTAGATATTTCATGGCTGTGTTTTCTAATTAAAAGGTCTCACGACAAGAAATAGCTCTTGCTTTTAAATATGATTTGCTTTTGATACTGTAAAGTCAGTTGCAATAAAAATAAAGGGTTTGGGAAATTTGCGTCGAAATAAACATTTGTTTACCAGCCGTCAACCAAAATGGACGTTCCAGGTCAATAATCACAAGGCCAGTATTTGCTACAACCCTCACCAAACCAATATAGGTCTAAGAAAGTATATAAAGCAAAAAATTAATACCCATTCTACAAACAGAAGCAGACAACAGTTTTCAACCAGGACAGAAAGAGACATGAAATTATCTAGGTGACTGGATTAAATCAGTATCTAAAATACATACGTATCATGGTACTTTATATTAGCTCTTGTTAATATACACATATCTGTTGCCCTTCGATATCAACTGTTTCTTTTCCAACGTGGCGATCTTATTCAACACGATGAATGTCCTCCGCCTTTGATGAATTCGGCTACTTGACCTTTGCATAATTACACATAGGGACTAGTATCAAAGACTACAGCATGTATAGAATAAACCCAGAGCGGTGACGATAGACAGTTGGAAAACTGTCGCACGTATTAAGTGAGGTCCATTATATTACCCCAGTTAAGGTTTAATTCAAAATGTTCACATAATTGTCTAAATCGTACAGCTTCCATGACCCCAGCATCAAATTCGATAAGTTTCGAGTAACATTTATTACTTTCACATGGGCGGGTCATGTTCGTTTTATATATAGCTGTGTCATTGTATGTATCCCTGTGAAGGAGCTCTTCGAGCAGCTGGACTGACGTCACCCAAAAGGCTCGCAGTGGAATTTCATTGGTCAAGCACCACGAATTGACGTGCTTGTCTCCCTTTGACCATAAACGAAAACCGTTAACTCGATAAATTTCACATGAGAATGTATCACCAGACAAGCTGTTGATGAATAAAGTATCTCTGTGTTTACGTAATTAGGCTTTTTTGGTCTTAAAATTAGGCAAATTAGTCTTTTGTATTCGGTGAAAATTAACCATGATTTATAGCCTTGCAACTAACATTAAAGACTCTCGGAAGATTCATGCTATATATATATATATATCCACTGAAGACATAGAGCCCGCCGCTCCATTTCCCTATACTTCGAAATGGACTAAATTTAGAACACAATCTTGACATCTTCATAACCATAGGTGGTAATGGAAAAAACAAAATAACAGCATATATAATCTCCTACTCAAAAATAGTGTGTGTCATTTATTTCCTGTGTCTAGTGACAAAAACACTTTTCCTTTTTGTGTTTCATGCTATTTTCATTTGGGGATGACTGGAAAGGTGAGAGTGAAAACCTTCTGCTGTCTCCCTTATTCAAACTGAAACTGGTGAACATGAGCCACGGTTGTAGCAGATATGCTACACTCCCGGAATTCCGAGTTTATAAAACAGTTTCAACACATATAGGCCCCGGCGATCACAGAACACAGGCAGGGAGACAGTCACATAAGGAGAGATACTTCCAGTTCTGAATATCTTATTTACATGATATAGCAATATACCAAGGGGCAGCTTTGCATTGTTTTCACGTAAATATTTATTAAATGCGATGACCTAATGTTTATTACATCATGGGCTAATAGTAAGAGAACGGCAATCTTCTTTTACTGACAAAATGTACCTTTGTGCCGTTTATTCCTGCATCAAGTAAAAAGGACAATTTTGCCAATTTTTTCCTTCATGCTGTGGGCGTAAAATAATTACGAAAAGAGCTAGAGATAAAAAAAATCAGCCTGTAGTGTCTCAGTTAGTTTTTTTGACTGAAACCGGTGAATGGAACACACTATGCAGCAAAAATGCGACACTCGCCAAATTCCGAGTTTGTAAAGGACCATATGGATATAGACCTGTGATCACAGAGCCTCATTTGAAATAAATTATGCCCTGAATTTGTAAAAAGCTTATATGCTATTTGTCTGAACATTTTTTCAAACTGGACATTTAAAAGAAAAGGTCATAATTTTTAAATATATCATTTGCTTGAGAAATTATGCTAGCAAAACTTCAACGAAAAGGGTTTTGGTTTTGGTACATATATTCTTATAAAAGTTAGAAATTGTATACTTGGGCGAAAATATGGATCTATAACGATATTACGTTTTATAGTGAATAATGGAGTATTTTCGTTTAGCCCAGATTTAAGC
This sequence comes from Liolophura sinensis, assembly GCF_032854445.1. Classification (NCBI taxonomy): domain Eukaryota; kingdom Metazoa; phylum Mollusca; class Polyplacophora; order Chitonida; family Chitonidae; genus Liolophura; species Liolophura sinensis. Next base: position 42,914,243 of record NC_088301.1, on the reverse strand, counting down.
GTGAATTTGTGACTAGAAAACATCAATATAACTTTTCTACAGAATATCGCCTTTACCGTAGTGTAGATTTGAACTAACATAAACTCTTCTTCCACCTGAACCCCAATAAAATCCTTATTTTCTTGTTACTGTATGGTAAATGTCTCGAGAGCACATCATTTTTACATAGTTCTGTATCAATGACACCTAATAAATTGCAGTTAACATCTCTGCATTTTAAAATGTTATTCTGCTTAAGCCCTTGTGCATTAGGGACGTGTAATGGGTGCTGTCTATGTATTTATATGAACAGTCAGAATAAAACCCTAACTGAGGTAAACTGACTAGAGGCCTATTTCACCAATTAAAGGTGAGCATTTGTCAACTATCACACTGTCGACGCTGCTCTGGTTTTACTCGCTATGCTTTAGCCTTTTGTATTTATTTGGGCGTTATTTAACTGAGATGGGTGAACCTTCTTATGTCAGTGGTTGACGTGCATCCATGCATGTGGAGGAGCCAAGCGGATGACGTCATCCGACAGGCTTATGCAGACATTTCATTGGTCAAGCATCATGGACTGACATGTTTACTTCCCTTTGACCATGCATCGATATCTTGCAGATCAGCGTAACTTTAATACAACAACTCTTACTTGAAAAACAAGCCTAACACAATCGAAAATTCATCATATAGACTGGTAAATGAGACACTCAGTAAGATCACTTAACTCAGCCTGGTCGATAAATGAGTTCAGCATATACGCTGAAAATTACTTGTCTATGTATACATGTTTCTTTTTACATAAAAAATGAGCCATTCGGTTTAAGAACACGTGTTCTGATCAATACATTGATAGTGCCTTCCACTGGTAAAGTTTGGTTCATTTCTTTACTACTGAGAGAGATAAGAAACAATTTCTTCTTTCCCTTATGCATGCAGGTGACTGGGGAATGTTTGAAAAATCGCTGAAACTGGTGAACGGAGCACATTTGCAGCAGATCTGCGTCACTCCCCGGATTCCACATTTACAGCAGTCTTTTTCGTCGACCTCCCACCTGTGCTCCTGTATTTCTCTTTTCTTACTTCAAAAAGACTTAAACTCTAGAAAAAAGAAATAAAACAATCATTCCATGCAGCTTTTCACTTGCATGCCCCCAACACCGAATTGAGTAAGTTAACTGCAGTGACGTTAATAGTAATTTATAAAGTTAGATGTTTTTTTTTCTTATTATTGTAAGATATGACTCGATGTGTGTCTGGGGATGAAAATGGGTAGTTTTGATTAACTTTCGACACGATGTGAAAACAAAATGTAGGCCTATATTCATTGAACATTGATGTTTGTTGTTGAGTCGTATGAGCCCTTGTAGGCCTACCGAGCTTTAGATCATAGGCCTAATTACTAGCCGTCGTATATAACTTTGAATCTCTATTCAAGCCAAACCCGTAAATCTCTGTGCTGCAGTTCTTTATATTTTACAATGTGGAGTAACATTTATTACTTTCAGATGGGTGGGTCATGTTCATTTTATATATAGCACTGCCATTGTATGTATCCCTGTGAAGGAGCTCTTCGAGCAGCTGGACTGACGTCACCCAAAAGGCTCGCAGTGGAATTTCATTGGTCAAGCACCACGAATTGACGTGCTTGTCTCCCTTTGACCATAAACGAAAAACCTCTAACACGGTAAATTTCACATGAGAATGTATCACCAGACAAGCTGTTGATGAATAAAGTATCTCTGTGTTTACGTAATTAGGCTTTTTTGGTCTTAAAATTAGGCAAATTAGTCTCTTGTATTCGGTGAAAATTATTCACGTTTTATAGCCTTGCAACTAACATTAAAGACTCTCGGAAGATTCATGCTATATATATATATATATATATATATATATATATATATATATATATATATATATCCACTGAAGACATAGAGCCCGCCGCCCCATTTCCCTATACTTCGAAATGGACTAAATTTAGAACACAACTAAAATTAAAATCTCAAAAATATCGTCCGTACACCAAATCTTGACATTTTTATAACCATAGGTGGTAATGGAAAAAACAAAATAACAGCATATATAATCTACTCAAAAAAGTGTGTGTCATTTATTTCCTGTGTCTAGTGACAAAAACACTTTTCCTTTCTGTGTTTCATGCTATTTTCATTTGGGGATGACTGGAAAGGTGAGCAGTGAAAACCTTCTGCTGTCTCCCTTATTCAACTGAAACTGGTGAACATGAGCCACTGTTGTAGCAGATATGCTACACTCCCGGAATTCCGAGTTTATAAAACAGTTTCAACACATATAGGCCCCGGCGATCACAGAACACAGGCAGGGAGACAGTCACATAAGGAGAGATACTTCCAGTTCTGAATATCTTATTTACATGATATAGCAATATACCAAGGGGTAGCTTTGCATTGTTTTCACGTAAATATTTATTAAATGCGATGACCTAATGTTTATTACATCATGGGCTAATAGTAAGAGAACGGCAATCTTCTTTTACTGACAAAATGTACCTTTGTGTCGTTTATTCCTGCATCAAGTAAAAAGGACATTTTTGCCAATTTTTTCCTTCATGCTGTTGGCGTAAAATAATTGAAAAGAGCTAGAGATAAAAAAAATCAGCCTGTAGTGTCTCAGTTAGTTTTTTTGACTGAAACCGGTGAATGGAACACACTATGCAGCAAAAATGCGACACTCGCCAAATTCCGAGTTTGTAAAGGACCATATGGATATAGACCTGTGATCACAGAGCCTCATTTGAAATAAATTATGCCCTGTATTTGTAAAAAGCTTATGTGCTATTTGTCTGAACTTTTTTTTTCAAACTGGACATTCAAAAGAAAAGGTCATATTTTTTAAATATATAATTTGCTTGAGAAATTATTCTAGCAAAACTTTAACGAAAGGGTTTTTGGAATTTGAGATATCATGGAATCTTATAGGGTCTTTTACTTGGTTTGGTACATATATTCTTATAAAAGTTAGAAATTGTATACTTGGGCGAAAATATGGATCTATAACGAAATTACGTTTTATAGTAAATAATGGAGCAGTTTGGTTTAGCCTAGATATAAGCGTGAATTTGTGACTAGAAAACATCAAAATAACTTTTCTACAGAATATCGCCTTTACCGTAGTGTAGATTTGAACTAACATAAACTCTTCTTCCACCTGAACCCCAATAAAATCCTTATTTTCTTGTTACTGTATGGTAAATGTCTCGAGAGCACATCATTTTTACATAGTTCTGTATCAATGACACCTAATAAATTGCAGTTAACATCTCTGCATTTTAAAATGTTATTCTGCTTAAGCCCTTGTGCATTAGGGACGTGTTATGGGTGCTGTTTATGCATTTATATGAATAGTCAGAATAAAACCCTAACTGAGGTAAACTGACTAGAGGCCTATTTCACCAATTAAAGGTGAGCATTTGTCAACTATCACACTGTTGTCGTTGCTCTGGTTTTACTCGAAATGTTTTAGTCTTTAGTAGTTATTTGGGCGTTATTTAACTGAGATGGGTGAACCTTCTTATGTCAATGGTTGACGTGCATCCATGCATGTGGCGGAGCCAAGCGGATGACGTCATCCGACAGGCTTATGCAGACATTTCATTGGTCAAGCATCATGGACTGACATGTTTACTTCCCTTTGACCATGCATCGAGATCTTGCAGATCAGCGTAACTTAAATACAATAACTCTCACTTGAAAAACAAGCCTAACACAATCGAAAATTCATCACATAGACTGGTAAATGAGATACTCAGTAAGTTCACTTAACTCAGCCTGGTCGATAAATGAGTTCAGCATATACGCTGAAAATTACTTGTCTATGTAGGCAGCTAACAAGGGTAAGAACATGATATACATGTTTCTTTTTACATAAAAAATGAGCCATTCAGTTTAAGAACACGTGTTCTGATCAATACATTGATAGTGCCTTCCACTGGTAAAGTTTGGTTCATTTCTTTACTACTGAGAGAGATAAGAAACAATTTCTTTCCCTTATGCATGCAAGTGACTGGGGAATGTTTGAAAAATCGCTGAAACTGGTGAACGGAGCACATTTGCAGCAGATCTGCATCACTCCCCGGATTCCACATTTACAACAGTCTTTTCCGTCGATCTCCGACCTGTTCTCAGGTATTTCTGTTTCTAACAAGGAGGATATAACGCTAGAGAAAAAGAGATGATAAATCAATCCTAGACGAGGGAAAAATACGCTCTATGAAGTCATGAGATTATCGTGAAGGAGAGAACAATATATATGGCCCAGACGTAAGAGGTATGACTGGAAGTCGGGACTGACGAACGAGCACCTGCAGAACTGCGACAATTCCCCCGATTTCACCTTTATTGGCTTAATCTATCCCATCCCATCTCATCCTCTCTACCGCCCCCACCTTTACGGTTTCAATTATCACGCGTTATTAATATCTCTATTTCGTATGGACAAACAGGTATATTGTAGTAATTTACTCGGTCATTTCTAGGATATGACACAGATGAACTCGCAAATGATGACATGCAGGGTTAAAAGTGTTTGAGCACTATATTAGAGATTTCATGCACACGCCCAAAATAGAAAAGTATAGATGATAAAAAAATATGTTTTCAGAAAACATGGCGTTTTATATGCGATTCTGTTGCTGAGTAAATGCTGAGTAACCAGTACTTCTCTGGTACTCTGCTGTATAATTTTTTTTGATCCCCCTTAAACCAGGGGAGATATATGCACCCTGTTGAATAAAATCAGCACCATGAATATTAAGAGCTGCAGCCAAAGAGCATACATACTTTTAATTAACGACAACTTACACACTTGCAATGTACACCTTTCAGACACTGCTTAAATTTATGTATTTGTATATCATTCCTTGCGTCTTACGGTCATGAATGGAAACTGTTTACTGGTTCTCTTTACATGAATCCGTCCTAATTGTTTGCTTTATGAACTTTATGATGATTTACTTTGAACGTTTTGTTTTGAAATCATTTGAGATAGCCTTAACTTGCAGCGTCAATTATGGTTGACGATTGGTAGACGAATGCCAAATTACGAATTGACATAAGACGTTTCTTTTTTCTCTATATTTAGTTTATCAGTCTTCATTTCGAGGTTTACAGTCACGTGACGTTCGGACGTTCTTGGATATTGTTCAAAAATATGCATAAACGGCCAGCGTTCTTTCAAAATCGTAAATAATGAAACTAATTGTTTCTCAAAATTTTATTTCCATAGAATTAGGTTAGATACTGAACATTTATACTAATGGTCAAACAGCTACATTTCAGCAGTAACCATTATTTTTTCTCTCCATGCTCCCAACTAATATTATATATGGTTGTCGTTAGCTTGTTTTCTGACAGCTAAGCTGTGACCAGATCTCCATATAATATGAATGAACAGCAAGATGAATGCTGATGAGGTAAGATGAGTGTCCCGTCCACACTACAAATCAGATAGATCAACTTTGTTCAACACTGTTGACGTGAGTTGAATGATGTTGAGCTGTGTTGTTTTCGATAATTTGGAGGGAAATCTCCATATTTTCTCTCCAGTGCATGAGACACAATGGCGAACAAGCCGGAAGAATCGTGTCGTTGGTTTATCGGCTGCACCAGTTTCTCTCTTTCGTCGCCATTTTGCCCAGGCCATGTGCTTTAAGACTGTCACGTTATTTCTACACGCCCGCTGATTGGCTACTTTCACTCAACTTCACTCAACTTGTTGACAAAAAATACAAATGCACATTTCCGATTCAACCTCGTTGGATAATGTTGAATGTTGTCGAACGAAGTTGAGGAACCCGTCCAGACTACTCAATACGTCTCAACTTGTTCAATCAACTTTAAGTTGACTCTTGTTGAGTCAACAAAAGCTTAGTGATGTTGGATAGTCTGTACGGGGCTTAAGTCAACAAGTTCAGCCGTGTTGAGTAGTCTGGACGGGTTCTTCAACTTCGTTCAACAACATTCAACACCATCCAACTTTGTTGAATCGGACATGTGCATGTGTATTTATTGTCAACAACTTGAGTCAAGTTGAGTCAAGCCAATCAGCAGCCGAGTAGACATAACGTGACCAGCATAAGGCACGTGACCTGGGCAAAAATGACGGCACTAAAGGCGAAGGAGAGAAACTGGTCTCACGATGGACACCCAACTTACCTCGACAGCATTCAACTTGCTGTTGACTCTTGTTGAGTCAACAAAAGTTGATCAATGTTGGATAGTCTGGGCGGGCTTTTGACGTAAACCTGACATGATTGCTAAAGCAGAAACGGGTAAAAAAAAATACAAGAATAGTGTTAATTAAAATTATCAGACTCCACTAGTCAAGAATTACTCAAATTGTTCACCAGATTTAATAAACAACCCTATGAAAATATGATCTACTGGACCATGTGTGTACAGAAAAGTCTCCACTCATACTTGTATGTAATCATTCGTCTGCCATCGACTCAAAGTACTACTCGTATTTCGCTCACGTCATGCCACAACATCCAATTTGTACAGGCCTATAATGACTAGGCCGGGAGGTTATAATGTGGCTGTGCTGCAGTGAACGTAATTATACACACGTATACACGGGTTGTGGATATATTGTTGACAACATAGCGGTGTTCACGGTCCTGTGACTATGAACCAGCTAATGACGTCTTTTCTGACCTAGATCTTTTTCCGCCTGTTTAGGCCCATTGTTCCGCTCAGGCTGAGACGAGCGTCGTGTCAGAAAGGCCTCATCTCTGTGGCGAAAGTGGTCATGTGAACGATATAAGTGTACATGTCACAGTCAACAGACCCTTACAACACAGGGTTATAGTGGTCATACGTGAAAGTATGAAGAACTCTGCTCTGCTCACTCGTTCGTGTCGTCACATGAATTTACAGCTGTGGAGTCGTGCAAAAGAAAACGATATCTCTACACATCATGAAAATGGTCAGATATTTACAACATACACATCATGCGATTTGCACACCTTTATGCCTTAGCGCAATCCAACTCTCTAGTCCCAGCTGTCAAGCAACAAAACCAACGATCTATAGGATCTAAGACAACAAATCTGTCAACAAAACATAATATAATTAAAGATGTACATCACGGAGGGTAAAACCAGAGCAGCGACAACACTGTAATAGCTGACAAATGGTGACACGTAACCGGTGAAACACGGCCTTGTCAATTGACATCAGTCAGGGTTTAATATGTTCATGTAAATACAGAAATGGTAACAAATTACACGCCCCCTAGCACCATGGCTTAAGCAGAACTAGGTAAAGAAATGCAGTGATGTTAACTGCAATTTATTTAGTGGGAGGCGAAATCTCTGTTTTCCTCGATTAACATTTCGAATTCTATCATACGCATGCATTTTATGATATAATTAGACAAGTAGCGTCGATCATGTGGCCTAGTTGTTAAACGTAGCATGCTGTGCAGATCATCCGGATGGGAAATACGGTTGCACCTTGTATGGAATATAAAGTCAAGTATAAGTAGATTCACTGTAGTGGTTTGAGTTTTGTGGCTTATTTCATAAAGTAATTCACAAAAAACTCGTCCTGAAAAGATATAGTCTCAAATGAATTTTCAAGTGTTTATTTACTTACACTGTGTCACTGGTAGATCTAATCAAGTGAGTAATACTTGACTTGTGACGGCAGTGATGGGTTAGTAATGGACTATGGATATGAATGTTTCCATTATTCATGCAGAGAACGTAACCTGTGCAAAAACGCCGATCACGTTGAAACGATGTTGGGTGGACTCAGAATTCGCCATGTGTGAAAAAAATAGCGGGTTGTTCTCGTGAGGTAACCCTTATTCTGCAAGCCAGGAAAATAACTTCTATCAATAGACGCTTGCTGGCGGCTCATATTTTATTTGTACTAGCCTGCTGAAAAAAAAAAGTCTGCATTAATCTGTTTCAGCATGTCGTTAAGAGATGTTATAGCGTGCTATGGCTGACGCAGAGCGGCACGACATTTTACGCTGCTTGTATAAGCCTGTATGGTGTGAACAAACGAAACCTACCTGTTCAGATCGTCAAATCGTCAACGTGTCCAGGTGAAAATACTGAGAGGATCAGGTCTGAAAGCTTGATTATGTCCAGATGTCTAGATATACCGCGATGGTGTACTGATATGGATGGCTGACTGAGAGAAGTAAATATGGCCTAGTAACCAGACCATATCCTCTCTGAATGTTGTTAAAGTGACAAAAATTAAACATTTTCTAGTATAAGTAACAGGCTGAAGTTAGATATAGGGTCTAACTGCTACACTGGTTTTTCAGTGGAGCTTTGCCCATACAGGTAATGTTCTATCGCGAGCATTAAGTTTAATTTGTTGTCTATCCGAGGGATCTGTGAACCAGGAAACATACATGATATGTGCGGTTTAAACCTACTATTCACAATCCTTCCTGTAATCGTGGTGGAGGAAAAATACAATTGCATTCATAGTCACAAATTGTCTGACGTAGCAAAACCCAACTTACATGTATTAGCACGGCTACGCATGGCATAAATAACATGTTAATGAAAAGGCTGAGATAAAGACACTATTAGCTTCAGACTCGCGGATGAGTTTCAAAATCGTGCGGCTGCATGTAAAGCTAAAGACAGCACCTGACTAATGTTTATGTCCACCGAAAGACACCATTCGAAGTATCTTAAACCGACATTAAATACTTTTTTTTTCACCTTTTTTTTTGCAACGCAGTAAAAGTTTAGTGAAATTTCGTCGTGCCACAGCTTCAGCGCATCTCTATTATCGACAGGAAGGTGACGTCATGTTTAGTCTGGTTTCCTTACGTTGAAGGTATTTCCCGTTTAATAGTCTAAGCAGTGTCCTGTGATAGATTAAAGTTGTGGACTTCGGCGATGAAGGACCAAGTGATAAACAGCTTTCTCGGAAATTGAACATACTAGAAGGATATTTCTTCCACTGCTTGAATTGTTCACACAGTAGGTCTACTATATCATTTATGCAGTTTACGAGTAGCCTGCAGAGGCACGGCCGGGTTATTCCTGGTTCGGGTCGTAGCGCCCGGAGGGGGTGTGCTGGTGGTTTTGATCCTGTTAAATGTTTACAAAATTACAATGGGATTTTTGTAATTGTTGTACAGGTGGATTCATGCTCTGTTATGAAACAAATGGAAATAAATCTAAGCACCACTGAGCCTGATCAAGGCATTCGACTGTCGCTGGACTTTATACTTCACTTTTGCAGTGGTCTCTTTTATACTCAGGAATATTTCACTTATACGACGGCGGCCAGCGTTATGGTGGGAGGAAACAGGGAAGGAAGTGCCCCGGGGAAACCCACGACCATCCGCAGGTTGCTGGCAGATCTTCCCAAGTACGGCTAGAGAGGAAGCCAGCAGGAGCTGGACTTGAACTCATAGTGACCGCATTGGTGAGAGACTCCTGGCTCATTACGCTGCGCTAGCGCGCTAACCAACTGATCCACGGAAGCCCCTGGTCTCTTTTAGGATGAGAGTAATGCTGACTTAGTTATCGCGAACGTCAGAGAAAGCACCTCAGCTTAAACAAGGCGTTTCAATAATTTTGCTGTATTTTATAAAAGAAAAAAATAAAAACATCCATTATATGGGAGAAAGACAAAGGGCAAAATTAGAATTCTTCAGTTCTAATAAATTCAGAGAAAAAATATTATATCATAAGATTTAAATAATTTGGAGCATTGTCCAGTGAGATGCCGTCTTTTCATTCCCACAAACTTTCGGCATCCTGATGATTTCTGATTTTAGTTATTTAGCAATTGCATGCTGACTAAAAGCTAACATGAACGACAAAAATGGATTTGTATAATTTGAACAGCGTGTCTTAGTAGGCCTATGGTTCTCTGGGGAGATGAATGCGTTTTGGGCCGAGACGGTATGCTGCTGTCTGACATAATTTGTGACACCATCGTTGAATATTACATGGCTGGTAAATCGACTGATTTTACGTCTGGCTGTCCGTAAATGATACAGACCTGTCCCACAACACAGTGTGAAATGGCCCTTGGGCTACACGTAAATAAATTGTTCTAAACTATCTCAAAATGATGTCTTATGCAATAGGTCTGCGTTTAGTATGTCCCTTCCTGGAGTGACTGGGTAAAGGCTACGTCACAGCTTATGCGGCTCAAGCTGATAGCAACCTGTTTGATTGAATAAAATTCACAAGATGGCTACCTCCATGCACACCAGCCATTTGTGCAGTTTTGTCATTTTGTTCTACATGGTATTCGGTGAAATCTCATTAAAATAATAAAGTGATACTTTTTAGACAAGCTTGACCATGTTGCCTGATTTCGATTGAAGTATGGTTTAACAAAGTGCTGTCTTGCCCTTTAAGATGATTATCTAGGGCTTTCAACAAATATATGTATCATAGCGGAAAGCAAATAGGCTATTCCACCAGCGACATTTAGATCAGTAGTGAGCGCAAGTTGCGTTGCTTTTGATTTGGTAAGAACTTAAACGTGAATATACCTTTGTGCGTTAACGATCACTGGAAAGTCCCGCACAGTTCATAACATGAAACAAACCACTATCCTCATTTCCCAATAACAAAATTACAGTTTACCATAAGATGGCCAACCTTTCACTAGTAAAGTCACGTGTTCGGATCCTCGATTTGTCACGTTCGTCTGCGGCATTATGTCGTTTCTCTCAGGAACCTAGCCTTGCGTTGTGCGTTCTTCAAGTGCCATCCATCCACACCCTACCAGCCGTAGTATATGCTAAATGTTCAGCGTGGAAGTAAAATTCTAATAAAGCGAATAAACGGATATAGTATATGGTGTGCCAGCTGAATAATTTGTATCAATTTAAACTGTATTCATATTTTTGCGATACACGGCGTGATATGCCGCGATATAAGCAAAAGATGTACTGTGATATATTGAGTACATTGGTGTTTGGGTGTAGACTTATAATTTGTCTTCTTGTGGTAAGCAATATTTAAACAACATTAGCATATCATAATTCGGACATTATTGTCGCATTTTGTAAGTTTGTACTTACAATTCTTCAAATATTGTTTGATTTCTGTAAGTAATCTTACTGTATGTCTAATACATTTTTCCTTAAGAATGTTGAGCAAATCGGATTTCGGATTTCGCCTGTCAACCGATGACAGACCTTAGAAGTCGATCATGTATCAAATTCTATTTCCAAAATAACGCTAAAGTACTAAAATATTTGCTGCCCATCCTTGAGCAGCTACTATAAGCTGTCAATTACCAATTGTTTTACATTTCAGTATCTTTTATTACCCAGTTCCCCATAAGGCAGAGAACACTTGGCGCTCCTAAGTAAATGAAGATAAGCATAACACAACATTTTACTCACTCTAAACAAACTTATCTAATTTCTTTCCGTTTGAATGACGCCAGTAATAAGTTTTTAAATAATTTTGTTAAGTGGTTAGAAAGCTACAAAGGTCGAAGGTTTCCCCTCGGGGTCTGCCCGGTTTTCTCCCCTCATAAGGCTGGCCGCCGTCATGTAAATGTAATGTTCTTGAGTAAGTCGTTGAACACCGATCAAATAAATCAAATAAATGAAAAGGTATACTAAATGACTTTGCATGCCTTAATATAAAAGTGTTTTCATTTTAAGGTATAAACAGACGTCTTATTACAACCCATGTTAATTTGCTTAGGTGCATCACATGAAAATCACGCAGCCTTGGAAGCAAAAGACAAGTAAAAATTGTTTGATGTATCACTTAGGTAGTTCTTCAGTAGATCATCATATCTATAGTTGGTCGATATCTATAGGAAGAATGTTTGTTATGCCTTCCCACCATCGCCGGAAAGCGTTGACTGCTACTATCCTAATTTTGTATCTTCGATCTAGTCCTTTGATCGCTTGTGTTTACGTTGATTGGGAAAATGACGTTACGGTTATAGACTCGGAACGTCCATTTTGGTCGATGTAGTTTTAACTAATTTACGACTGTCTGCTTCGACGCCTAGATTTAGATATGCATATGAATGATTTTGCTCTTACATTATGTAGAACCTAACACCTGTACTTTCCGACGACCCCGCACAGTAAGTCATCAGAAGTGTTTAACCTAACACTTGTACTTTCCGACGACCCCGCACAGTAAGTCATCAGAAATGTAGAACCTAACACCTGTACTTTCCGACGACCCCGCACAGTAAGTCATCAGAAATGTAGAACCTAACACCTGTACTTTCCGACGACCCCGCGCAGTAAGTTATCAGAAATATAGAACCTAACACCTGTACTTTCCGACGACCCCGCACAGTAAGTCATCAGACATGTAGAACCTAACACTTGTACTTTCCGACGACCCCGCACAGTAAGTCATCAGAAATGTAGAACCTAACACCTGTACTTTCCGACGACCCCGCACAGTAAGTCATCAGAAATGTAGAACCTAACACCTGTACTTTCCGACGACCCCGCGCAGTAAGTTATCAGAAATATAGAACCTAACACCTGTACTTTCCGACGACCCCGCACAGTAAGTCATCAGACATGTAGAACCTAACACCTGTACTTTCCGACGACCCCGCACAGTAAGTCATCAGAATTGTAGAACCTAACACCTGTACTTTCCGACGACCCCGCACAGTAAGTCATCAGAAATGTAGAACCTAACACCTGTACCTTCCGACGACCCCGCGCAGTAAGTTATCAGAAATATAGAACCTAACACCTGTACTTTCCGACGACCCCGCACAGTAAGTCATCAGAAATATAGAACCTAACACCTGTACTTTCCGACGACCCCGCACAGTAAGTTATCAGAAATATAGAACCTAACACCTGTACTTTCCAACGACCCCGCACAGTAAGTCATCAGAAATGTTTAACCTAACACCTGTACTTTCCGACGACCCCGCGCAGTAAGTTATCAGAAATATAGAACCTAACACCTGTACTTTCCAACGACTCCGCACAGTAAGTCATCAGAAATGCTTAACCTAACACCTGTACTTTCCGACGACCCCGCACAGTAAGTCATCAGAAATGTAGAACCTAACACCTGTACTTTCCGACGACCCCGGACATTAAGTCATCAGAAATGTAGAACCTAACACTTTCCGACGACCCCGGACATTAAGTCATCAGAAATGTAGAACCTGACACCTATACTTTCCGACGACCCCACACAGTAAGTCATCAGAAATGTAGAACCTAACACCTGTACTTTCCGACGACCCCGCACAGTAAGTCATCAGAAATGTAGAACCTAACACCTGTACTTTCCGACGACCCCACGCAGTAAGTTATCAGAAATATAGAACCTAACACCTGTACTTTCCGACGACCCCGCACAGTAAGTCATCAGAAATGTAGAACCTAACACCTGTACTTTCCGACGACCCCGCGCAGTAAGTAATCAGAAATATAGAACCTAACATCTATACTTTCCAACGACTCCGCACAGTAAGTCATCAGAAATGTTTAACCTAACACCTGTACTTTCCGACGACCCCGCGCAGTAAGTTATCAGAAATGTTTAACCTAACACCTGTACATTCCGACGACCCCGCACAGTAAGTCATCAGACATGTAGAACCTAACACCTGTACTTTCCGACGACCCCGGACATTAAGTCATCAGAAATGTAGAACCTAACACTTTCCGACGACCCCGAACAGTAAGTCATCAGAAATGTAGAACCTAACACCTGTACTTTCCGACGACCCCGCGCAGTAAGTTATCAGAAATATAGAACCTAACACCTGTACTTTACGACGACTCCGCACAGTAAGTCATCAGAAATGTTTAACCTAACACCTGTACTTTCCGACGACCCCGCGCAGTAAGTTATCAGAAATATAGAACCTAACACCTGTACTTTCCAACAACTCCGCACAGTAAGTCATCAGAAATCTTTAACCTAACACCTGTACTTTCCGACGACCCCGCACAGTAAGTCATCAGACATGTAGAACCTAACACATGTACTTTCCGATGACCCCGGACATTAAGTCATCAGAAATGTAGAACCTAACACTTTCCGACGACCCCGGACATTAAGTCATCAGAAATGTAGAACCTGACACCTATACTTTCTGACGACCTCGGACATTAAGTCATCAGAAAAGTAGAACCTAACACCTGTACTTTCCGACGACTCCGGACATTAAGTCATCAGAAATGCAGAACCTAACACCTATACTTTCCGACGACCCCGGACATTAAGTCATCAGAAATGTAGAACCTAACACCTATACTTTCCAACAACCCTGCACAGTAAGTCATCAGAAATGTAGAATCTAACACCTATACTTTCCGACGATCCCGCACAGTAAGTCATCAGAAGTGTAGAACCTAACACCTATACTTTCCGACGACCCCGCACAGTAAGATATCAGAAATGTAGAACCTTAGACCTATACTTTCCGACGACCCGGCACAGTAAGTTATCAGAAATGTAGAACCTAACACCTATACTTTCCGACGACCCCGCACAGTAAGTCATCAGAAATGTATAACCTAACACGTCTACTTTCTGACGACTCCGCACAGTAAGTCATCAGAAATGTAGAACCTAACACCTGTACTTTCCGACGACCCCGCACAGTAAGTCATCAGAAATGTAGAACCTAACACCTGTACTTTCCGACGACCCCACACAGTAAGTCATCAGAAATATAGAACCTAAAACCTATACTTTCCGACGACCCCGCACAGTAAGTCATCAGAAATGTAGAACCTAACCCTTTCCGACGACTCCGGACATTAAGTCATCAGAAATGTAGAACCTAACACCTATACTCTCCGACGACCCCAGACATTAAATCATCAGAAATGTAGAACCTAACACCTATACTTTCCGATGACCCTGCACAGTAAGTCATCAGAAATGTAGAACCTAACACCTATACTTTCCGACGACCCCGGACATTAAGTCATCAGAAGTGTAGAACCTAACACCTGTACTTTCCGACGACCCCGCACAGTAAGTCATCAGAAATATAGAACCTAACACCTATACTTTCCGACGACCCCGCACAGTAAGTCATCAGAAATGTATAACCTAACACCTCTACTTTCTGACGACTCCGCACAGTAAGTCATCAGAAATGTAGAACCTAACACCTATACTTTCCGACGACCCCGCACAGTAAGTCATCAGAAATGTAGAACCTAACACCTGTACTTTCCGACGACCCCGCACAGTAAGTCATCAGAAGTGTAGAACCTAACACCTATACTTTCCGACGACCCCGCACAGTAAGTCATCAGAAATGTAGAACCTAACATTTTCCGACGACCCCGGACATTAAGTCATCAGAAATGTAGAACCTAACACCTATACTTTCCGACGACCCCGGACATTAAGTCATCAGAAATGTAGAACCTAACACCTATACTTTCCGATGACCCTGCACAGTAAGTCATCAGAAATGTAGAACCTAATACTTTCCGACGACCCCGGACATTAAGTCATCAGAAATGTAGAACCTAACACCTATACTTTCCGACGACCCCGGACATTAAGTCATCAGAAATGAAGAACCTAACACCTATACTTTCCGATGACCCTGCACAGTAAGTCATCAGAAATGTAGAACCTAACACCTGTACTTTCCGACGACCCCGCACAGTAAGTCATCAGAAGTGTAGAACCTAACACCTATACTTTCCGACGACCCCGCACAGTAAGATATCAGAAATGTAGAACCTAACACCTGTACTTTCCGACGATCCCGCACAGTAAGTCATCAGAAATGTAGAACCTAACACCTCTACTTTCTGACGACTCCGCACAGTAAGTCATCAGAAATGTAGAACCTAACACCTATACTTTCTGACGACCCCGGACAGTAAGTCATCAGAAATGTAGAGCCTAACACCTATACTTTCCGACGACCCCGTACAGTAAGTCATCAGAATTGTAGAACTTTCAATTACGGTAAAAGGTGAACAGCAATTATCAATCTTAATTATGACACTGTGATTAATTACGTCTCGTTAGAATTACAATTTGCCCTTTTACAAGCTAACGTGTTGAACGCTCTCAATCATTTTTTCTTGCATGTACCTGGCACTGCATTTGTGACGCTCGAAGGGAGACAGTAGAGATTCGTGCACTCATTCACACTTAATCTGAGTTAATCGTTAGTGAATGTCTGAACCTTATGGTATGAAATACAGAATCTCTACTTGGTGTCGAATATTTGACAGCAGTTGCGTGTAGGGTCTTTCAAACATATCTGAATCATTTACCGACCACATCAACATGTCCCGCCTATGAATCCGCTTACATCACTACTTCTGCTGAAAAAGCCTCTAAAAACGAAGCACTTCGAACAGTTATTATTTCTGGTCTTCATCCTGAAGCACGCACACAGTTAATTATCTGATGTGTAGGTTTTAATAAATATGGTGTATACAATTAATCGTACATGTAAGGAGCTTTTCAATTTTCCAGTGACAGGCACGGGTAATTAACTTCCCTGTGTTAACCACCGTGTTGAAGGGTTTGAAGGGTTGTGGTTAAGGTGTAACCCACAAGCATCGTTTTTATGTTTGTTATTGGAGACATATTGCCTGTGGTATGTCATCTACACGGATGTTAGCACTCACGAAAACAATAAACAAAACTGCCATAAGACAGAGAAAGAGAGAGAGAGTTTACAGTGACCCAGTGGAGTGTCAGTGCGTTTTATCTTTTGACATCCTTATGCCTAGCCTTTTCCCCGAACTAACTCATTAAAAGCTATCAATACATTGTTAATTAATGGTATGGTAATTAATAGGTACTCTTAATTTTGAGGAATATGATAAAGCTTTTTCACCAACACGTTTGGGCAAGTTTTGGATAAGTTTACCTGGCTTTTCTGCTACTGCTCATCTGAAACTAATTTTAAATATTTTTAGTAATTGTTTTAAAATATTTCTTCAGGTAAAATAAAAACAAATTATAAAATACAGCATCACCATATCCTTGTCAAATACACAGGCACACTGTATCATTTGCTCACTATCTAGTTTGAAATCACTGACTCTTTAACTAATCTGATGTCCTTGGTTGTAACAATTTTCCTGATGTTAATATATAACATGATCAGTCTCAACGTTGACGTTCCCTTCATACCTAAACATGCTGTGGGCGTTAAAATGCTTAGCATTAACGGCATGGTGTACGTCCTGATGTAATGTATTTGCTATGTAAAGAGACGGTTTCATGTAAATAGGAAAGTGCACTGCAGACCTATTATCTTCTTATTCCTTTTCATTTGATCTCTCTTCCTCGCTATTTCAGCAAAAAATAAGGATTTTTTAATGAAAGTTGCTAAAGTTTTTCGGTCAGCGAATGACAGGACACATGCAGCTGACATGTAACTCATGAGCTGATGTCAGAAGTAACGTGATGCATGTACAGGATATAGTATATAAATACAGAGGTATTTTTGAAATATAGAGCCACGACCGTCATGAAATCATGTAATTTCTTAAAATACGCACGTCAGTCTTATAAACTGCACACACAGAGGTTGCTCAACCTGTTATGCGAGGTGGCATTGTAACAATAATTATCCAGCGAGTGAGTGAGTTTAACGTCGCACTTAAAACGGTAACCGACGAAATATAGTCCCTAGAGAGTCACATTTGCACATAAGCCGAGTATGGTCCCTAGAGAGTCACACTTGTACATAACCTGTGAAGTATGGTCCCTTGAGAGTCTCATTTGTACATAACCCGAGTATGGTCCCTAGAGAGTCACACTTGTACATAACCCGAGTATGGTCTCTACAGAGTCACACTATTGTCCCTAGAGAGTCACACATGTACATAACCCGTGATGTATGGTCTCTAGAGAGTCACATTTGTACATAACCCGAGAATGGTCCCTATAGAGTCACACTTGTACATAACCTGTGAAGTATGTTCCCTAGAGAGTCACATTTGTACATAACCCGATTATGGTCCCTAGAGAGTCACACATGTACATAACCTGTGATGTATGGTCCCTAGAGAGTAACACTTGTACATAACCCGTGAAGTATGGCTACTAGAGTGTCACTTTTGTACATAATTTGAGTATTGTTCCTAGAGAGTCACACTCATACATAACCTGTAAAGTATGGTCCCTAGAGAGTCACATTTGCACATACCCTGAGTATGGTCCCTAGAGAGTCACACTTGTACATAACCTGTGAAGTATGGTCCCTAGAGAGTCCCACATGTACATAACCTGTGATGTATGGTCCCTAGAGAGTAACACTTGTACATGACCTGTGAAGTATGGTCCCTAGAGAGTCACATTTGCACATAACCCGAGTATGGTCTCTAGAGAGTCACACTTGAACATAACCTATGAAGTATGATCCCTAGAGAGTCACATTTGACATAACCCGAGTATGGTCTCTAGAGAGTCACACTATGGTCCCTAGAGAATCACACATGTACATAACCCGTGATATATGGTCCCTAGAGAGTCACACTTGTACATAACCTGTGATGTATGGTCCCTAGATTGTCACACATGTACATAACCCGTGATGTATGGTCCCTAGAGAGTCACACATGTACATAACCCGTGATGTATGGTCCCTAGAGAGTCACACATGTACATAACCCGTGATATATGGTCCCTAGAGAGTCACACTTGTACATAACCTGTGATGTATGGTCCCTAGATTGTCACACATGTACATAACCCGTGATGTATGGTCCCTAGAGAGTCACACTTGTACATAACCCGTGATGTATGGTCCCTAGAGAGTCACACATGTACATAACCCGCAATGTATGGCCCTTAGAGAGTCACACTTGTACATAACCTGTGATGTATGGTCCCTAGAGAGTCACACTTGTACATAACCCGTGAAGTATGGCCACTAGAGAGTCACATTTGTACATAAACCGAGTATGGTCCCTAGAGAGTCACACATGTACATAACCCTTGATGTTTGGTCCCTAGAGAGTTACACTTGTACATAACCCGTGAAGTATGGCCACTAGAGAGTCACACTTCTACACAACTCGTGAGGTATGGTCACTAAAGAGTCACACTTGTCCATAACGGTTGAAGTATGCCCACTATAGAATCACACAAGTACGTAACCAATGAAGTATAGCCACTAGATAGTAAGTAAGGATAATTTACTATGTCATAATTAAAACTATCCCTCTTGTCGTAAAGTCTGCGATAGAGAAAACCGTTTTGTACAAATATGGATCCAGATACGATTTACTATCTGGAGAGTCGGTGTTTTCCTATAGAGTCACACAAGTACATAACCCGTGAAGTATGGCCACCTTCCCACATACGTGCGTAGAGCATAACCAGTGAAGTGTTGTCGTTAGGGAGTCCCACCTGTAGATAACAAGTGATGCATGGTCACTAGAGAGTCACATTGTACATAACGGTTGAAGCATGCCAACTATTGAATCGCACCCTGGCTTTGTTGAGGATTATACAGTATAACTCTACGTTATACAGTTAAACATACCCCGTACTGCACAATTTCTTGCACTGAATTATATGCAAAAAAGTAATGAGAATAATATGAGATGAGGTACGTTTATAGTCCATGCATACATAAATACTGCATGGTAGAAGGGCCATGTGTCTTTTTTTTTTTTTTACATTAGTGTATACATTTGTATGTTAGTACGTTGATAGGAAGACAACATCTGCCAATTAAAACTAGATATATATTTTACAATGAAGTCAAATAGTGATAAAATGTTATACATCAGCCAAGGATAGACACTGTATCTACTTCTAGTATAGTCTGACAACATATAACTCTTAAAATGAATACAATGTACAACGGATACGAACTAAGTCGAGGCAGCTTTTTGGATGGTATGATAAGATCCGATCCAAAACCTATCCTTGAGAGTGTTGTACCAGTTTAGGAAGATGTGATTTTCTTGGAGTCATGATGTAAACCTAGATAATAAAGAGATGAAAGTAGATTTTCATCTATCTTTCAAAACTCGTATTGCAGTCAAATAAAACAGGAGTGTTAAGCAAATCTGCGCATTTGCTTTGACACCAACATCCTAAAGTGAACCATGCAGTATTGTTTGATTTTAAAACTGTGTCGTCGTTTTTATAAATTAAAACAATAATTCCATCCCCTGATGAAAATCAATGCATGGCAATAGCAGAATTTGAAGACTGAAATACAATATTCGTAATTTAGGAGTCGTTATGCCCTGAGATATAATAATTAAATGATATTTGTAAATGGGCGTTTTTCCACGTTGACAAATCTAGCATTCAGCGGTTTGCTCATGTTATGGACTGCCATCATACCGCCCTTCCCTGCGGAAATTAGCTAGAATAAAAAAGTAATTTATTATACAATTCCCTGTTTCCTGTATCAGACAGCTGTCCAACATAGCCAATGTGGGTGGCAATTTATTATCAACACTGTCACAACTCTTCTTGAGCGACACCCTCCGGAGATTAAACATCGCCTATAAAAAAAGACACAGTATTTAAATCTATCATGTCTGTTAATTGCTAATGAAGCCTGTTAATTGCGATAAATGGCACATGTTTTCTTAAATGGGGCTCCCTAGTCGTTTCGGATCACTGACAGACCATGTCAACTCAAAAACATCGCGAAAAACGGCAAATACTCACTTCATTCACAGCATTAATGCAACAAAAGAGGAACAAACCATAAACTATTGCTATTCATGTGACATTCATTATACAGCAATATTTCATTATTTTTAAGGCAAAGTGTCCATTTTCCCGCACTTCTATGATATTATGTCACTTAATTCTGACTTACGAGAACGGTATGACACGTACCACTGCAGGTCATGTAGACTTACGTATGTGTAACAGCCCCCAGGCTCACTCTAATTGCAAAATCTTTCGTTCAATTATATACAAACCTCTGAAACTATAGTATAAACTTAATATCTTGTTATAACATATACAAAGGAAAGGAAGGAGTGTCAAGTTGTTTTAGAGCACTGATATCTAGGAATTATATATATTAATGGATGTAAGATTGATCTGTTTGCCGATTTAAACCGTAATCCCACAAAAAGGTCCGATATGCACCTAAGCCACAGGCAATAAGGATTCTGGTTGGCTAATGGACTAGTGTTGTTTTCACAATAGCAATGCATGCTTTAATGTCGGTAGAAAGTAATTTTGGGGTAAATGACGAAAGGGCGACCGTTCTTCAATGTGGTAATCACCGGCTAGACTATCCTCAGTTGACTCCGGATTTATGTCGCACTGAAGATTGTTCCAGTCTTTACGAGGACGACATGTTGTATGGGTGAAGGTAATCAACATTAAAATACTTGCTTATACGTCTCAGATGCACTGTAAGGAGGTGACGTAATTCACGTCTTCACTACTTAAATTACGATCTGTTGTATGTCTTTCAGCTGTTTGTGAGGCGATTTATTTATAAAAATTATACAGTATGACTTAGAAATTTAGTTTATTTTGATACATTTCGGTAAATTTGATGAAATTTATACGTCAGTGGTGTGGAAACCGGAATGGCCGGTTGTAAACAAACAACGCTTGTCAAGTTACTGACCAACGTTCTCACCTGTGAAGCACAGTATTCTATGTATCAGTAATGGAATAGAGAGTAAAAGCAGTGCAGCGACGACAGTGTGATGACCAGTGAAATATGGCCTCTTGTCAATTCACCTCAGAGTATACGTTCATGTAAATGCTTAAATATAGTAGCAAAACACACACCCCCTCGCTAGCACCATGACTTAAGCAGAAGTATAACAAAAACCAAAAGGCAAATGTAGGATTAAGTTATGTTAACTGCAATATATTAGATTCCACGCAATCATCAAAATCACAGGAACACCGGAAGTGTGGGAATCTACAAATTCCCTTTCCAAGGCCGGAATTGATGCCGCTCCTTGTGGGCATTGTGGGTAAGGAGTCGTTCACTTTACCCACACAGTCGCGTTGGTGGTGGAAGTGACTGCAATATTTCCTATGTGATTATTAAATGAAATTATATCCGTGAGAAAACAGAGTATACCGGAGTATATCTTTCTACAAAGTTTTTGTTTTAGCACTGTGATGGTAAAGTGTTCATTAGAGTCCCATGATTGTGCTGAGTATTTATCAGAGGAGAGTATTTTATTATCAAATGGTATACTTGTCATATCATTAAAGACGTACATCATAGAGAGTAAAGCCAGATGGTCACACGTAACCAATGAAATACGGCCTCATGTCTGTTTACCCCAGTTAGGGTAATATTCTGGCTGTTCATGCATATGCTTAAAAAGTAGCATGTCACACCCCCTAGCACCATAACTTAAGCAGAATTAGATAAAAAATGTAATAATGTTAACTGTAATATTTTAGGCGTCAGTGGTCTAGAGTTATTGAAAATGCTGCGTTGTCAATACATTTAACACGGGATCACATTAAATTAAGGGACTAGGCTTCGTTGTTAGTTAGTTCACCGGCAGAATCCTGATTTATGCAGGAACCCCCCAGCAGTATCTTTGTATATTCTAAAAGGCACTACAATTACATTATTAGCCTAAACGTTTGCCTAAAGATTACTTTTCCATTCGTTTTAGTTCTGTACTGTATAACTACTTGCCACGGTGATGTTGATGGATTATGATTCACCGAATCCTGCCCTGTAAATGCTCTTGTTGTCATGGCGCAGTTTCATTTGTATGCAAAGTGGCGAATACTAATGCATTAAGCGGTAATCGTTCAAACTGTGATATCTTGTTCCTACTGATCCCATCCACGCACTTGGAGTTGAATATAGAAACCAAGAGTCCTCGTCAATCAGTTTTACGGGCTTGTAAGTCACGGATATGGGAAAGAGCGCATTTTTCTTCTCCTCTTAATGCATATAGTAGCGGCTTTTAGTTCATCTCTGCTCCAGATCCCCTAAAGCATAAGTTCTGTAGGTGTTTTCAGACTATATAGTTTGTATTTTGGGCCAAACCTTACAGGTTATAAGTAACATTTTTTTGGCGGGAAAGCGGTAAACATGGACTTTCACGTGGCTCGGTTTAATATCTGTAAGGTTTTGTAGACTAATAATGAGATGGCCAAATTTAGAGACTAATGACCTAGTATCATACAAATGTATATACATTTTTGGTAGGTCAGTCTCGAAAATAAACAGTAAAATAGAAATGAACAGTAAAAACTAAAAAAACAGAGACCGAAACAAATAAAGAAAATCCGCGATGTTTTCATATAGCCACAGGCCATGGTGTGAACCCAGGGATAGTCATATCAGGTAGGGAAAGAAATGTTTCGAATCTGTAAGCTGTCTTTGCGAAGTTAATTCATTTCAAGTGTTTTAATAACTTATAAATACCCATGTGACTATTCGATATTTTATCCAAATGTTTCAGCATGTTTTTATAATTAGTATATAGAAGAATATTCCGACCCATATCCTTTAATCAGTAGTCGTTGTTAAACGTTTTCAGTGAAGGAAGAAACTTTCGCTATGTAATTTGTTCATAAGTGCTTTTAAAATTAAGAGATGTATCAGACCTGGGCGTTGCTTGACGCTGTAATCCCCACCGTGTTATCTTGGATCTGCTTACTTACAATGGTACAGGCTTGATCGGTGGCATATTGTGACTGCCTACAGCAATTATCCCAGTGGTAGAACTGTTAAAACCTAATATCACTGTAAATACTCTAGACATAAAACCAAAACAAAAGTGTCCACTATTAAAATTAAAACGCACGTTTCAGTGAGAAACATGGCAAAGCAATGCTTACTCTGGTTAAATTTATGTTACATACACAAATCTGTGTTTGTTATTTCGAGTTAAAACGACGTACAAGGAGCACACAGTAAATTTTTACACATGAGTTGATCGCTTTTTTTTTTACCTGTTGAATAGAATTCCAATTGCAAAAAGAAAGTGTAGTATGTTGCTTTGTTTGGATAATTAAGGGCTTTGTTCCCCTACGGCACACAACAAAAAATAAGACATTTTTTTTTATCATCATTAGGATATAAAAGACCGTCTAAACGGCTGTTGTAAATCTCTTAATACTTTCGTAGAATAAGGATATACCCGAAAATCTGTAAGTATTTAAAGATGTTCCTATTCTTCATATTCACCTTTGAAGTTCTTTTGAATTGATTAGTGATGAATGATATTTATTTCATTAACATTAAAACAAGTCTGATAGAAAGATAAAGGATATGGCTATAGATTTCTTAGCATTTCAACACTCCCTCGCTTGCTCATATTTCAGCTAAATTCTTAGATATATTTTGTACCACGGTGGAATGTCAGCAATGCACAAGGCCTAGTAGAGGCATATGAACCGTTTGTAATAAAAAATTGTATTAAGAATAAACGCCAGAAGGCCTTTATTTGTGATCATTTATTCTCATATTTCATCCATTAAGCGAAAGGTCTTGGGAAAATGATCACGTTGTACATAGTGGTCTTACTGGTGGGCGCATGCCACTGCAATCTTGGGGAAAACAGAACTGATGGGAATGCCACGGAGCCGGCATCGGTCCAAGGGGTGATGGAGATAATCGTCACGGACCCTCCCTCTGCCCAAGGTCAGCAAGAAAATGTGGTGGAACCTACCGCCGCCCAGAATGTGCCTGAGGGCGAGACGGTCACGCCCAGATCCTCACCGACAGAGACACGTCCTCCAATTATTATTCCCCCTGTTGTCAGCATCGATGACCGGGGTACACCACCGGAAGGTAGGTCACGCTCATGTCATAAATGTGTTACCAAGCCTGCTCCGCTCAACAGCGTACTTAAACTTAAGTCGGGCATAAATCTTAACACCAGTTCCAACCCAATACGTAAAACAAAAATTGCTCCTGAGTAATTTAAGGGGCGTAAGTTCAACTTGCCCAAAATTTTCTGTATTAGGATTTTCTCTTACTAGCAAAGCGTTTAAGTACAAGATTTGTTCAGAAAAATATTAAAAATTTATTCATTTATTCTGTGCGTTTACCCTTATGTGGTTACGTGTTACCAAAAAATGCTACCTCCTTTTGCGTAACATGGCGTTTCCGAAGTTTTATAAGTTATTTACTTCAGTTACAACAGCATGTTTTTATACAAGCTTCTGCTGACAAAAGTTTCCTGAAACGAAACATTTGACCTTATAATAATAATATCATCTATTATATGTCTTTGCATTTTTAACATTGACAATTGGCACTACCAAAGATACGCATTGTTATGTAGGCCTAATCATGGTTTGACTTTGTAGATGAAATAATTCAACTCGATCTCTTTTTTTAGATTGTTCTAACTACAGCCCTGGAGACAACGCTACCTCGTTTAGGGTCCTTTCTGGTGGCGTGTCCTTTGAGTTTAACTGCGTCACCCCTCTGATTTGGTCCCAAGCTAATTGCAGATGTGAAGCTAAACCTGTTATAATAACTGACCCAGATTGCCCACACCACCGGCCTATACCAGGCAAACCGACACAGTTCCAAAAACGTGCACGTGGAGAATGGGTAGAGACTCCATTCAATTGCCCGGAACTTCTCGTTTGGGACCAAAGCCAATGTCGATGCGAATGGGGTCCAGGAGAGCCCAGGGCTTCTGGTGGACTCACAGGTAACACATTGACCTTGTTTGTAGAATGTTTTGGATTCGATACAAATTCATCTCGTGCGTTTTAAGCATACAAATATGGAATCGGCAATACCGAATAAAGAGTTAATTAAAACAAGATCACAATAAACAATTTCGATTGAGTGGCTGTGTTCTGGTACGTGTATTTAGTTAGTTTTGATGCATCTGTTTCTTTGTTTAGAATGTCATTTTATTATTTGCTTTGGACATTATGATTTCGCGTATCTACATTTGAAACAACAGTCTTTTGTTGACTGCTGGAGTAAGTATATCAGATTTTACTGCTCTCATTTCTCTTCTTCATCCCATCTTGCAGTTCTTCAAAGGGCACTTGCGTCGGGTTGCTTTTTGCTGATGAACGCAACTTTCGACAAGGGTATCCAGGATGACAGCGGATATAACCGTGCCTTGGGAAGACAACCGTGGCCAGCTGTGACGCCAGAAGCGTCCGTTAGCGGTACCACTGGAGGTGCGGCCAGAATTAAGAACGGACGGGTGGTACTTTGGTTCACGGGCAGTAATGATCTCGGAACCAAGCTCCAAATCCAAATTCGGTTTCGAGTTTTGAATACTTCACCTGACGACAGTGAGAGGACTCTCCTGTCCAATGCACAGTGTGATACTGGAGCAAGAAATATTGATATTACCTATCGACCGAGTGATCAGAGATACACAGTGCTAATCAGGACGGTAGCAAGAACCCATACCTATTCATGCAACACCAACCATCCAGTGAGTCTTGAGCTCTCATAAACTAAAATCCCAGTTATTGTTAAAGTTGTTAAAATTGTTAAAATTTCCATAGAAACTTCTGGCATGTTCGTCTGGTACTCAGTATAATTTTTAAAGTGCAGCATATGCTGATCCTCTTGACCCAGTATACAGTGACTGGATCTGGTGTCATGACAGGTGCCATCTGTACGTGCACAGTAAATCTAGTGTAGATGCCTTCTTGTTGAAATATATACAGACTTGCATGACTGAAGTAATATCAAATGTTGATATTATTAAGCAAACAAACTTTTATATGTTTTTGATCATTTTTTCGTTTATTCACAGGATGCCTATGCATTCCATTTCTTCGATCTAGTACTATACAACAATGTCTTATCCCTGTATGTAGATGAAGCTGAGTGTTTCACAGAAACATCCATTGAAAGTAAGTCACTATAAGAGACCCGCGAAGACGTGGTACGGTAAATGCCTGTTCGATGTTTAATGAAATACTTGTGATACTTTCATTTGCATAAAATTTCCACTGCACAGTTCTACGTATGGTGATTTGAGTTACATTAACGCATATTTGACATATATACGCATAGACATAAAAGAGAAATTCGCAAACACTGTAAGACCAACATGCGTCATTGAGTCTGGTATTCTGTTTCCTTGATCAGGTGGGCTCAGAGCGACACCGTGTTACATGGGCTTAGGAGGAAGTGATTTTGACGGATACATCGACGAGGTATGCAAAATTGGAGAGTCATGAACTTACATTCCGCGCCAGAAAAGTCAAAAACGTCGACGGGCATGAATAACTGACGATCGATGACTATCATTATGGCAACAATTTGCAGCAATTGCATGACGAGATCTAGCTTTGCCTTGGATTAACTTTGATTCTCGTCATAATGATAATATAATATACTTGATTACTAAGAAAATCTCCTTTTAAGAAAGTATTCAGTCTCACATCAAGTATTGTTATCACATTTATCACATGCAAGCTATGGATACTTTCCAGTGGAATTGTATTTCTTTCTCGCAAACACGTCTTGATATATGCAGGCCGAGACTCAAAACTTCAAACTCAAACCACATGAACGTAAACCAATAATGTGCTTGTACTTGCTGTGCGAACTGCGTGGAACTTAATACACGATCATATGATATGAAATATGTCAACCAGATTTGGAAAATAGAACGGCAAATTCATTTAACTTGTAAATAATATAATTTTAAATACCTTTAAAATACCTCCTGCATGTGAACAAAATCAGGACTGGCTTAAGTTCCAGGGGCCTATTACAAAATCCATTTCTGACTTAAGTCAAAATTTTAAACCTCTTTACAATGCGTAGTTTAATGCCCTGGAAGTAGAAATTGGAACACTTTTGTCATTAGCTAATACTGATGAGGCGGACAACATTTTAATTTCTAAAGCCAAAAAATAAGCTTGATTATCACATTTCAATTTTTTAACTTAAGTCAAAAATGTCTTTGTGGAATCGACACGAGAAAAATAGAAAATTCGGTTTTCAAAATGATGAATAATGATGATGTTGGTTTTGTGTATTTTATCTCAGAAGGAGATTGGAGCAATTGATTAACGGATCGAGCTTTACGCAGTATTTAGCATACAAATTTTATAACTATATTATTTTGTACAATCAGCCTACAAACAATTTTCACAAATACAAACAATTTAAATGTTTGCATACTTCGTCCTAAATACCATCTTGGACCAAGAAGATTGTTCTGTCAGTTAAGGATTATGACAAGTTGTGCCTGTAAACGAGAATCTAGACATGTATCGTCCAGATCGGCGTTCCATTCTTTTATGAGCTGTCGTTGTAAGACCGCTTTAGAAGGAAATTGCACATATTCCTCTTCCAGACTAGTTTGCTTTTGACGAGGTAATTTTTGCTCTGTTCTGTAAAGACGAATATTCAATTGAAAAACCGGATTATTTTTTAATATTTAGCAGTAGTTAACTTTTCCTTTACAAACATTTTTTTCAGGCTGTATTCAGAAGAGGGTGCTTCGTTAAGGATCACAGACCGGGCGACCCTCTTAAGTGAATGACCTCTGGCTTGAGATGAACTCTGAAGGAGGAACATGACAAAGTTTCAAGCACTTTCTTATATAAGGTTGTGAAACTGTCACGTGCATAATGTATTTGCTGATTGAATTCGTATAAAAGTCAACATGATCCTGTCCATGAAAATGGTATTGAATGGTTTACACCGTCATATCAAAATACATATTAATACGGGAAGATCTTCTCCTACAATGTTATCTACAATGAATAAAAGATGCTATAATCTAAACACAAAGCATTGTTTTATTTGCTTGGTGATACCAGTACAGTAGAGTAATTATCAAATTAAGTTTTAAGCATATAGCTTTTTCTCTTCTTAGAAAGAAATTTGCTTAAGTGAGCTAGGTGAATATGTTTGAAAGAGTAAAATTTGAAAAAAGAACAAACGGATAAGATAGATATGTCGGCTTGTTATACTTAAGGGTTTGGCATTTTGATGTCGTCGAATACTTTTCATGGTTTAGAAAAATGTCCATGGGTTAGGATTTGATAAATTGTTGTGGTATACAAACATACACATAATTTTTTATATTTATTTATTCATTTTTTATTTATTTGATTGTTGTTTAACGCCATACTCAAGAATTTCTCACCTATACTACACCGACGAGTGTCAGTGACGCACAGTGACACACCATGTAGTTTTGCAAATAACAATTGGGAAAAGGTGTTACAATTCAGAGAAAATTCTAGGCTTCTTATTGGTCAATCCACCTTGGATAAGCTACCGCATCTGCAGGCAAGAAATACAGCTTCAAGCGTTGGGTAACCTGTGGGGAGTCAGGTACGCACGTGCCGGCCAATAACAAGGCTGGTGGACAAGGTACTAGTCATTAACATTTTGTTGCCTTCATTTTCAATTAAAGGTGGAAACATTTACTAATATCTTTTTGAGACAATTAAATTACACACCCTTGGATGTCAGCCGAAGTCTTTTCGGCCGCACAGTGAGAAAGTGTCAGTGAAAACAGGTCGAGCCTTGGCTCAAGCATTGACATTAACTCAAGAAAAGGTGATAGTAATGCCCTTCATTGTGATAAGTTCTTCTCGACGAAATTTCAGGCTGTATAATCATGCAACACGGTGGCATAATGTATAATTTAGCTGTTTTCAAGACTGGTATATGAACGATGGATTGAATTTCGGCAATGTTATTACTTGGATAAGTTAAGTGAAATGCACACTTTTTACTTTGTAGATAATCCTTTTGGGAAAATGCTAAAAATGTTAATACCTCAAGCCTTCTGGCAAGTCATGAGTGTTTTTTCAGAGTCTCTTGGAAAAAATTTTCACGTAGCGGTATTTATTGGTCGCCTAGTGACATGCTTCAGTCAGGACTCGGGGTCATTTCCAATCGAGTGATTTTGTCACCTTCGCTACAAGGAGCTAAAACTCGCCCGACCCTATTTAATGTGTACATGGGTCTGGCATAGTGTTTAATTTGCTCATCGTGCCAGCCTATGCGTCTGCTACCTTTGCTGCATTGTAAGACGTGGGCATATACGACTTTACACCACAGACATAACATGCATAGTTACGTTAATATTGTTACAATATCGAGGAACATTTATCGCTGGGATATAAAGTTATTATTGTGCAACCAAAAACCATACTGAACGCTGATTTATGTTGTCAAAGGTAGTATCTTTGCATAAGCATCATTTGTTTATTTATTTATTTAATTTGTGTTACACGTCGTAATCAAGAATCCTTCACTGATTCAGAATCCTTCAAACGACTGTGATTAACATTGTGCCGGGTTGAGGAAAGCAGGTTAAACTATTACGGTTAGACGGGTACTATAAAAACCTTAATCAGATTTAAACGGACTTAGAGTCAGTTATATTCTTGTCTGAAAACTTACGCAGCAGCCAGTCCGCTGTGGAGAGATCAACGCGTCTGTCGTAACATAATATGGATAACGTCTCCATGCTCATTTTCAAGTTCTTTTTTTAAATATCGTTATTTTTAGCATATTTTATGAATTAGAACGTAATTGTCCATGAAGAAGAAATTTAAATCATTTGTCTTCTTACAATATACAAAATATCTCCTTAATATTTGGATGTATTATATGATATAGAAAGTACGGTAAATTCCAACACAAATGGGAGAGTTCCACAAAAATACTTTAATAGTTTACCATCGAATACATTAACTCGATTTATATGTAACTTAACGTCTTGTTGGTATATGTTTAACTAGTGTTTGTCCCTTTACGGCACTTTGTTTACGAAATAAATGATACCATATTCCACCTAGTTTTTCTCAATATCTCTTTACACGTGCTGGAATAGAGGATCTCAACACTAGAGCCAGGTCATTTGACTTTGTTAAACTGATTCATATATTATATTTTTCATTTTTTGTTATGTATATTCGTTGTATTTTGTCAATGTCTTCGTTAAAAGTAATTAAAATTTCACCTAGTTAATCATCATATTTAATCTAATGTTATTTACTTATTTTGCAGAAATATATTTGTATTTTATTATTTTCTTTTAGTTGGTTGGGTTAAATTCTTTGATTTCTGCACAGAATAGAACAAGCTCCTTCGAGCTTTACTCCCACCATATGTAAGTAAAGCTCCAATTCAGTGTATTGTTTTTGTGTGTGAATGTATGACAAATAATTCAAATAAAAACAAATATTGTATTTTAGAGCACCGCGAATGCTTACGTAACCACGCAACTGGGTATAAATTATAGCCCAAATTGTCCGCAAATTTGACTACTGCAATAATATACAATTGGCTAACGCTACCGTATACGCTAGGGGTATGCAAAGATATTATTGGCAATTTCTGTAGATAGTTTATATGATTAATGTTAGAGAAGACAGATTGTCCCCTCTGAGGGTCGATTAGCATCTCTCATAATTTGAGCGTAGGTAGTCAGATTATGCCGATGGCGAACATGATACTTTAATCATTCAATTAATTTCAAATAAGTGTACATGAGTATACATGACTCAGTTATCTGAAAAACGCTTACTATGAAGGGAGAAATAAGATCCAGCCTCAGAAACATCGAACCAATGTTTCTTAAAATTTATTGACGCTAGCGAGTTGTCCAAATGGAAGGTTGAATGGCTATTAATATAATACACTGCCTTCAAAATGCTCATGTTTACTAACAGGTTTGAGGATTATTCGTCTTGACAGAGGAATTTGAAGTGAGCTTCTACGTTAAATACATTCCTGGAGTTGGGTTGGCCCTAGGATGGACGATAAGGACCGTTGACCTGCCCCCGAAGGGCTAGAAATACGTGTCAGCAGTGTCAAATCTTCTGTGGGAATTTCTCTGGGAAGAGTGTGAAAAAAAAACTTGAAGATTAAGGCTAGAGATATCAATGTTGTTTTCAAGCACGGAATAATGTAATGAAGATAATATTAATCGTTATTTGCTATTTTTACATCAGCTCGGCAGCCTCTGCTTCTGCTTTCTGGCTAAATAAACACAAAATTTACAAAATTTCGTGTCTCAATGCGTATAGACAGTAGTGTATATAAGAAGGCCAATTAATGCTAAATCTTAAAAAGCTAAATTTATAGTTTTATAATAGGTAGGGATTTAAACAGTGGTGTCTTAATCACAAATATATGATCGGTAATAGCTCATGTTAGGCCTTAAAACGAATATTACACACTTAACTGAAATAAAACGGCACTAGTATATTTATACATTTACATAACTGTTGTACAGAGTGATTTTTTTTTGTACAGAGTGATTTATCCAGATGACTATGATTAAGAACAGTTCCATGGTGTTCAACGATAGCCCATCATCCAATAGAGCGTGACAATCAGAAGTAGGTGGTATGTATTATGATATAAAACATTTTAATGCGAACGAGAACATATTAAAATAATCAGGTTTTTACTATAATGTTCAGTAGCTGTGAAAATGTTTCTAAAGATAAGTCATCCATTTGATTTGAATATATCCTTTGCAAATCTATCTTTATAATAGTTAAAGTTAGTAAGTATGGTATTGGTTCACAATGACACTAAATTATAAGTTTTTTCGGAAAATTATTAAGCATGATGTAAAATGTCATGATTTTGTTGACATGTGAAGTTGCTGATTCACACATAAACATTATTGAAAGGCTTTTACATTTAAGTAAATACATTGACATTTTACTGTCATTTCTTATCAAGAAGAAAAAATCGGCCGATTTATGTAAAAAGTATAAAATATTCCATAAAGTTTAGATAATTGTGTTAAGGATACAAATATTGTTGTCTTGAAAAATTGATTTATATATTTATTTGTGTTTTACGCCATACCCAAAAATGTTGCACTTACACAACTGCAACTAACATTATGGTGAGTGGAAACCGTTTGGAGGAAACCCACGGCTACCAGACTTTGGGAAGAAGCATGGGAATAGACGTAAACGACTACAGCAATTTTGTTCTGATGTTCTTGGTAACACCATAAATTTATTTTTACTCCAGAATTCTTAAGGAGTCCTTTGATACGCCGTGTTTCCTGGAACCGGAAACACGGTATGGCGTGACTCGCACTTCAGGTACTTATGGTTATAAGACTGGTTAAAGTTAATAACATAGCGGCGCTTTCAGCTGCGATATCTCGATTGTGTAAGATCGTTCAAATCGTAAAGGTATGCTCTTTAGACTTTATGTGGGATACATTTGGTCTCTTGCGGCAGAGAAATACTGAGTGGCTTGTCATATCTGTGAAATGAATACCATAAATTACTTCATCCATTGTCCATCACTATTATGTATACATAAGCTTTACAGTGTAAACATGAATTATGAATATAGATCCTAAATACACCGATAAGCGCTCTCACAACAGCTTATCACCCAGGTTCAAACAACTTAAGGCCTACATAGTTATTTTGAATCAAAATGGCTACATACACTAATTGATCTTGGATCAGTAGGAAAAGTATTGAGAACTCTCAATCTTTTTGTGCAATTAAATTTGACTTAAAATTGTAAGGTTCAGGTTGATATGAGCGAGTAGTGTAGTAGGAATTTTTATGAGAAGTTTAATGAACAGCATACTTTCTCTTAGGAATGATTTTCAACTGGTTTTATTTAACAATATGTATCGCAACAGCCATCACAAGACGCTATCTCAGGCGACCAACCAAAATGCGAGCAAACCCGAGGGGAAGTGTCAATGCTCAAGTGATGGAAATTTTCAATTATACAAACTTCCTCACTGATGTATAAACCAAGCACTTCACGTCGAAGCTAGCGCGATTTTCAAAGGTATGTTGCATATAGGGTATCAATAGTTTCTGTTTTTGTTTTTATTTTACTGAAATCAGCTTAACCATTAACGTCGCGTATAACTTGCAGTCTAAGCATATTAGAATGGCATAAGTAGAGCGAGCGGTGAGCATGGTGATGCATTTATCGGGTGCATAAGTTCATGCGTGGTACTATACCTGACAGGTAAGGTTATTATATGCCTGATGGCAAAATTCCAGTACCAAGAGAAGGTAGAAATGAAAAGTTTTTCATAAGTAATTTTTTATTTACGTAATTTTTCCTTTTTGTTTAATACATAATGACAGTGAATGCCACGAAATCTTCTACTGTACCCACACCTATTAAGTGATAATCAATTGCAGAGAAAATGCTTACTTTTTCATTAGTTCTGCCGCAATTATTTAGCTTTTTTTATTTCTGACTTGGTAATTAAGAGGTTTGGCCCCCGAAGGCGTAAAATAAAAAATAGTATGGCTGAAAAAATTACGTCTTCATTGGGGTATATAAGATCGTTAAAGTTTCAAACCAGACATAACACTGACTGAACCAAATTTTCTCAATACTGCTCCAGAAATTTTGCCTGGTAAGTTTTGTACAATTTTTGTCCACTTAAGCATATTCAGATAGTATATGATTCTGCTAGTGATGCTTCTCCTTCCAATGCCAAAGATGTCGATCACGAATGTGTCATCAATAATATTTTCTATGTTTACCATATTTTTCGTGGTGTTTTGTGAAAAGAAGATAATATAAACCGTGTTGTACCCTTTCTTTAGACCATCACCAAAGGCCAATGCTCGCTTGATGACTAATACATATACTATATCAACACTTTTCAGAACCCTATTCATTTTTCATACGATCAGATTTACCATCCTCTGGGAAAAAATGTTCTATACGTTGACTCTGTGCATCTTAAAGTGTTTATCGTAAACCAAAGATTTCAAGATCTAAAAGATGTAACAACATACATTTTTTAAAAACATAGTTGCTGAAAAGGGGCTAGCTGGCCATGCTTACGTTTGAGTCATCCAAGTCGCCTAGAGGTTGTATACTCAGTCATTCTGCCATTGCTGGCTAATGAGTGATACCTCATATCCGAGAGCTACATATAGATAATGATGTATCTACCCGAGACAAGCTTATGGCATGATTAATAAGGACAATATTTTTTACGGCCTCTTGTCATCCGTGCAAAAGTAGGAGAAAGTAATAGTGCTTTCGCCATTATAGCTCAGAATTTATGGTCGCTAAATAAAGGAATTTGTAATAACTGTGCACCTTTAGGCAAATAAACATGAAAAATCACATTCTGCATGGATATTGCAATGGCGGTATTTCTTGTGGCCCCTGGGTTCGTGAAAGCTCGCTTCCACATATTATAAAGCGGATTGAACGGACGCATCAACCTTCTAAGCAGCATGTCCTGAAGGAAACATAGTTTACATTTCTGAAATATCGCCATCTACATATTTCTGACATAATACCATTTACATTTCAATTAACATCAAGCTTGAAAGAAAGCAGTCTATGGCCCTGTGGCAGTCATGTCCAAATACAATTTAAGATAAAAAAAAGTATGGCTTAAGTGAATTCAAAATGACAATTCTCTAATCATATGTGATGTATGCTTACGGTACCATTCATTAACAATACCGTCTTACAATCATATAAGGCAAAAAAGTAGTTTATTACTATTTAAATAAAACTTCTTTATTGGTACGTAAAATGCTCATGGTCAATGTGATATTCACTGAAATGACCATCAGGAATATTGTATGTAAGTGTTTCTGAAATGGCTTACAGAGGACCAAAAATATATAACACAAGCTTAACATAATTGGTGATTGGATACAATGAAGGAAAGCCAGAACAAATGACTGAGGGATTGTATTTTGACCTTCATGTTGACGATTCTACACTACACTAACAATTTGAAAATAAATGTCTTTTAAAACATGTGTAATTCGTTAATGTTTATAGCGATGTTAATATGTCTCAAGGCTATAAACTTTTTTCTAGCATATGCGTCCCTTGTAACACTGCAAGTGTGCTATCCCCTCTTGATCTTAGACATTCAAGGCGTCAATAACAACTCATGCCCAGAGGAATTACTGCTTTTTTCTTACATTAAAACTTGAAAATCAACGATTAAGGATGATTCTCTGACGTAAAACAAATGACGACATTGCCAAAAATGAAAACACGTCTACTGTATAGCCTTGTACGCAATCGTATGTTTTATCGTTCCATTTTGTTTTGTGCAGGGAACCAACATGAGAGTCACGGAAACGTTCAGCTTGGTGCTTATCATGTCAGGGATCTGTCTGGGTATGCCAGCTGGGAACTATTCGAAAGTCTTATTGGAGGTAGAAAGTAATGCTCTTGGCGGCGAATCGCTTATAGGACAAGACAAGCACAATGTTACCATGGGAGAAAAAAATACCTATACGAATACGTCAACTGTGAAACAAGAAATATTAAGTGAGAGCGAAGGCGGGGCGTCCACTGAAATGGAATACAACAAAACCAAAGGAGGACATTCAGGTGTCAATAATACAAGAGATGGGTATACGATCAGTCCTTCAACAGGAAACGAAGTTCTCCTTACAACCATTGCTGAATATTCCAAAACTAACTCACTCTCAAAAGTGGCAGTGGAATTTGCCACATCCAACGGATATTCTGCAGCAACAAATAAAACGGACTCAGCTAGTGCCAGCCCTGATTTCGTCACCTCATCTGTTTATGTGACAGAAAAAAGCTTGGCGCAATCAACTGTATCTACACAGGCCCCTGACGACACAGAAAAACCGCTTGAGAGAGTTGGAATTCCCGTCACTCTGGCACCTGAAACGACCGAACTTCCAACAATAACGTTGCCCAAGATAACGGAAACACCCCCAAGACCATTAGCTCTTGCTACCACAGATCGCATATCAGCCCCAGCTAATGAAGCCACTACCAAGGACCAGTTCGTAAATGTCTCCTCTGTGACAAGAAGAAAACCCGTTGAAATAATATCTGTTACCACAGGAATACCTGGAAGAGAAGCCACTGTTCTTTCAACAACAGAACCCACAACCATCACAACACAAGAATCTGTGACAGAAACCACAACAGTGACAACACCAGAGCTTGTGACAGAAACCACAACAGTGACAACACCAGAGCCTGTAACAGAAACCACAACAGTGACAACACCAAAGCCTGTGGCAGAAACCACAACAGTGACAACACCAAAGCTTGTGACAGAAACCACAACAGTGACAACACCAAAGCCTGTGACAGAAACCACAACTGTGACAACACCAGAGGCTGTGACAGAAACCACAACAGTGACAACACCAGAGCCAGTGACAGAAACCATGATAGTGACAACACCAAAGCCTGTGACAAAAACCACAACAGTGACAACACCAGAGCCCGTAACAGAAACCACAACAGTGACAACACCAGAGCCTATAACAGAAACCACAACAGTGACAACACCAAAGCCTGTGAGAGAAACCACAACTGTGACAACACCAGAGGCTGTGACAGAAACCACAACAGTGACAACACCAGAGCCAGTGACAGAAACCATGATAGTGACAACACCAGAGGCTGTGACAGAAATAACAACAGCGACAACACCAGAGGCTGTGACAGAAACCACAACAATGACAACACCAGAGCCCGTAACAGAAACCACAACAGTGACATCACCAGAGCCCGTAACAGAAACCACAACAGTGACAACACCAAAGCCTGTGAGAGAAACCACAACTGTGACAACACCAGAGGCTGTGACAGAAACCATAACAGTGACAACACCAGAGCCAGTGACAGAAACCATGATAGTGACAACACCAGAGGCTGTGACAGAAACCACAACAGTGACAACACCAGAGCCTGTGACAGAAACCACAACAGTGACAACACCAGAGCCTGTAACAGAAACCACAACAGTGACAACACCAGAGCCTGTAACAGAAACCACAACAGTGACAACACCAAAGCCTGTGACAGAAACCACAACAGTGACAACACCAGAGCCTGTAACAGAAACCATAACAGTGACAACACCAGAGCCAGTGACAGAAACCATGATAGTGACAACACCAGAGGCTGTGACAGAAACCACAACAGTGACAACACCAGAGCCTGTGACAGAAACCACAACAGTGACAACACCAGAGCCTGTAACAGAAACCACAACAGTGACAACACCAAAGCCTGTGACAGAAACCACAACAGTGACAACACCAGAGCCTGTAACAGAAACCACAACAGTGGCAACACCAGAGCCAGTGACAGAAAACACAACAGTGACAACACCAGAGCCTATAACAGAAATTACATCCGAGGCAACAAAAGAGCCTGTGACAGAAACGACAATGGTGAGAACACCAGCCCCTGTGAAAGAAACTATGACAATGACAACACCGGAGCCTGTGACAGAAACCACAACAGTGACAACACCAGAGCCTGTAACAGAAACGACAACCGTGACAACACCATCTTCTGTGACAGAAACCATGATAGTGACAACACCGGAGCCTGTGACAAAAACCACAACAGTGACGACACCAAAGCCTGTAACAGAAACCACAACAGTGACAACACTAAAGTCTGTGACGGAAACCACAACTGTGGCTACACCAGAGCCTGTGACAGAAATGACAATAGTGAGAACACCAGCTCCTGTGAGAGAAACCACAACCGTGGCAACACAAACTCCTTTGACAGAAACCACGGCAGTGACAACACCAGAGCCTGCGACAAAAACCACAACAGTGACAACACCAGAGCCTGTGACGGAAACAACTACGGTGGCAACCTCAGAGCTTGTGACAGAAACCACAACAGAAACAACAAGAGAGCCTGTGACAGAAATGTCATCCGTGACAACACCAGCTCCTGTAAAAGAATCCATGACAGTGACAACGCCAGAGTCTGTGACAGAAATCACAACAGTGACAACACCAGAGGCTGTGACAGAAGCAACTACGGTGGCAATAACAGAGCCCGTGACAGAAACCACAACAGTGACAACACCAGAGCCTGTAACAGAAACCACAACAGTGACAACACCAGAGCCTGTAACAGAAACCACAACAGTGACAACACCAAAGCCTGTGAGAGAAACCACATCCGAGGCAACAAAAGAGCCTGTAACAGAAACGAAAACCGCAAGAACAACAGCTCCTGTGACAGAAACCACAACAGTAACAACACCAGAGCTTTTCACAGAAACCACAACACTGACTGCATCAAAGCCTTTGGCAGAAACATCGACCGTGACAACACCAGAGCCTGTGACAGAAACCCCAGCTGTATCAGCAACGGAACGTAGCACAGAAATGTCAACCGAAACTACAAGGGAAGTGATACCAACCGAAATCTCTGGGTTAGAAACCACCTCTGGGGTAGAAACCACCTCTGGCCGCAGTAGTGACCAGAGAACTGGGTTAGTGGATGGAAGCACTGAAAAAGTAACTAGTGCTTCACGGGAATCCACGGTCGGATCTTCAACAACAGAACTGGAACAGACGACTGATTCTTTATTTGTAACAGAGGACACCCGTGAGTAAAATGTTGTCATCCAAATTTATATGCTAAATGTTTGCTTTTTAATGGCTAAAATGCAACTAATCTATGTTGAAATTAGTAGTAACTTCTACTTGTTGGGACAAGTAACTTCTACTTCTACATGTTGGGACGTTTGGCGTTTTCTCAGAGTGACGTTTTTTAGGTCAATCTAAGCCTCGAGTCTGACAATAGTATGCCATTCATACACTTTCGCTCTTAGCATGTAAGTAAAGGTATATATTGCCACAGTCGGCTACATTTTCTTTTCCAAACAGCTATCTTACTGAATGTTTTCTGTCCTCAGTGTGCGATGGTTTTCGCCCCGGCAGTCAACCTGGAACCTACCAACTTTTATCTGGTGGTACATACTTTAATTTCTCATGCCAGCCGCCCCTCGTTTGGAGTCAGGAACAATGTTCTTGCCAGGCAAAGCCGGTTGTAATTGAGGACCCTAACTGCCCTCACCACCGACCTTATCCCGGCAATCCAACTAAGTTCCAGGTGCGAGCACATGGTGTATGGATACCCGAAGCCGTTAGCTGTCCACCAAGACAGATATGGATACAAGAGAAGTGTTGGTGTGATTTCGACCCGTCTCTGAACATTACCACAGAAAAACCAGGTATATATATATCGTATACGTAGAAAAGTTGGATAATGTGTAACGGTTAACTTAATAACGGTACTTTGAAATTCCTGATAAATATCTGATGTGTCTTTCAGAAGTTGTCATCAGTAAATGTCAGGTTCCTTCTTAAAACCTGGACATACCTCACTCAAAGAGTAGACGTTTTGTTACATTTTGGGATTTTTCTACATTCGATATTACTGTTCGTCAGAAAGATTAACCGAAAAATTTCTTATTTGTTTCGTTTTTTCTTACATGTACATACATGTACAGGGGTAATCCATGTATGAAATTTCTCGTTGTTTTTTGGACGAAGTTTTCATCAGTAACATCTGTGTGAAACTTGTGAAATCAAATATCAGCAGTTTAAAGCAGTGTCCCGATACCTGCAAATTGTGCCATCCCTAAATAGCTCTAGTGTATTTTTCGTACAAATATGACCATATGCATAAGTTGGTAATCTTTATCAAGATCGACCATTCTCATACACCAGATAGTATACTGATGATTTGCTAGTTATAAATATCCCATTTGTAAGCGGGAGTGTTTAGAACCCCTGATACTCTGATTCATTGATGTGTTTACTTCCGCTAAAATCGGGTTAGGCATGCATCGGTTGAATAACCTCTGTGCGCTGGATATATGAACAGTTGCAATTAATGCGAGACACCGAGACACATAATGTTGATTGACGGCAACTTATATACAGTCATGATTTGCGTTTTGTTTATTGATTAGATTTAATTTTATTTTTGTTTAATGCCTTACTCAAAAACGTTTGACTTATATTATGGTCGAGAGTACTCTCACTAGAGGAGGAATGGGTACTCAGGAAAAGTTACGGACCAGCTTGGTCTTCAAAGAGATGACTGCACAAATGGCCACAGGAGCGTCGTCGATAGTTTGTTGTGACCAAGGCCCTGCAGGCAATGAAAACTGGGGAATCCACGAATGGTACTTAATTTGTGTTCAAGGATGTTTTGGAAGTTATAATCTTGCGATTATTGATCTAAAATCATCATAATGGTTGATAATTGGTATAAAAACGTCTGTCTCGACTAAATTTTATGCTTTTCAGATGAGAGAGAAATACCAACGGAAGACCCAACAAGCTGCTTTCCGCTGTTCAACGCCACATTTGATGAGGGTATCCAAGATGACAGTCCGTTTCAATTCAGCGTCGGACGCGAGCCTTGGCAAGCTATCAGTGTGGCTTCTGTCAATGGGGCTAACGGGGGTGCTGCGAGGGCAAAGAACGGCAGAATGCCGCTATGGTTCACTGGCGGAAACGATCTGGGAGGAAAGTTACAGATACAGTTTCGATTTATGGTCAATAAAGGATCTGTGCCGGATGGTGTGGATATTGTACTACTCTCGAACCCTCAGTGTTCAGGTGGTCCCATGACGGTGTCCATAAGCTACCGCCCAGTTGACCAGAGATACACCGTTTTCTTCCGTGATACAAAAGTCGCTCGTACCATACGGTGTAACCACAAAGGTTCGGTAAGTTTTAGAGTTTTGGAAAGTGCGAAGGTCAATAGCCCATTAAAACATTAGATGTACAAGAAAGCTAGAGTCTATTTTTTCTTTTGTTTCAATTTCAGGATCCATATGCATTCCATCACATTGATCTTGTATTCTTCAACGACTTGCTGACACTTTCTGTGGACAAAGTTGAATGCTTTGGAGCTATCTTTTATAGTAAGTATCTCTAACATTTTATCATATTGAATGTTTTCTTTCGTTCGCTAATTAATAAAAGGAACCAACAGCAATCCCTTCACTCGACATTTCCATTAACCTGCCAGGTAGAGGCGAAATTTCTGACAAAATTCTATGAAAAAAGCCTTTTGTCTAAAAATTGACTTTGAATACCGTTCTACAAACGTTTGCCTTAAAGCTATATTGGTTTATAGTGAAGATATAGTAAAATTTATCTCTAATTTCACTTCACAGATCCGCTCTTAGAAACCCAGTGCTATATGGGCTTGGGTGGAAGGAACTTTGATGGATATTTTGACGAGGTATGTGCAGATATAAATATGCTATCGAGATTTAGGGCGCATCTATTAGGCCAACAATGCTTCAACTTTCAGGTTAAAGGGTTTACATTTAATTATAAAATTTTGAGGAAGCTTATAGTGGCCATTTAATAACACTTATATTTCCAAAGTCCGAAGCTAAGCAGTTAAAGTTTGTTCTTCACGGTTTTTGTTTGCACCTTTTGTGATCTGGCACTAAATTTTCTCCATCCCCAAACCTGACTCATACAAGTGAAATTGTCTTGTACAATTATACATCAGTCAAGTACATAAATCTAGGCGTCGAGACAAGCGTATACGAGGCATCACACAAAAGATTTATTGTTAATCAAAAGGTTTTCGCTCTTACCTATAAACATTACCTAGCTTTGCTTTCGCTTGGTTATGTTTGCTTGGTTTTTCTTTGCAGGTTGTCTTCAGAAGAGGGTGTTTAGAAGGACAATAGATTTATTTTTTGACAAAGGCTTGCGCCGGAATTAAACCTATAAATTAAAAAAAATTTATTAGTATCAAATTTATTGACATCGACACTCTTACCAAAGTACTGTATTACCCGACGACTCAGATTTATAAATCTGATATTTATAGTTCCAGTGGACTTCATTTGTAAATTTAATGACTAGACCATAGGGAGAATTGTCGAAATTTCAATTTTATTTCAACATACTTTTAGATGTAGTGATATGAATGATCAGGGTCTATCTGCTATTAAGGTTTCTTTTATGAAAGTTATGAATTGTGTCCATGTAGTGTA
This sequence comes from Liolophura sinensis, assembly GCF_032854445.1. Lineage (NCBI taxonomy): Eukaryota > Metazoa > Mollusca > Polyplacophora > Chitonida > Chitonidae > Liolophura > Liolophura sinensis. The sequence continues at coordinate 42,871,580 of NC_088301.1, read as the reverse complement.
GATGAATGACCAATGACGAATGACGATTTTTGGCAATGTGACCCTATATGTTAAAAACGTAGGCTTAATGGGAGCGTATGGCGCCTTCGTTAGACCAAATATTGTTTCTTTTTTGTGACGCATGCTTGACAGAATTCTTTCATTGCTGTATGCTTAACGAAGTACAAGAACTGAGGCACATTTACAATGACACTGTGTTCGTCTTATTTAATTGATTTATTATATTGAGTTTTATAATCTTTAAGGGAAAGGATAAGAACAACCAAAGTATCCCTGAGGCATATTGCTGTAATTTGCATGTACGAAATGGGGTTAAACCCCAAGACAACAAACAAATAAGTGGACACTATAATGTGTGCAATATATGCCATATACATAATGAAATAAATATAAATCACACGGTCTTTTTCGTTCTATCTTTGAGATTGAGTACAGGCATAATTCTTGTGAAGTCCATTTTGCAATGTCTATTTATACATAAAAAGGAGAAATCCTCACAGGAAATCCGTCGTCGAGGGTAAAAAAGGTTTGGGCATCATCGATACCCAACCCTATGGCCTTGATCCACAAAATCCTACTTTAGATTTGAAACCTTGAGGTGCATTATATTCTGTTCAAGAACATATATGTATACACGAAGACATGTTTTAGATGTGCCTGATGAAGATGAAGTTTTATCTTTTTCGTTAAATAAAAAATAGTAAGTACATAATGACACAATGATCGAAAATACCGCACCTTGTAAGGTAATCTGTAAATGCTAAAATCTTGTCATTTCAAATCAAATTATCGCCTGATTGTTATGACGACTTTTTTTTATTAACTTTTCAAAACCAGAGGCGGTTTACAGGTATACAGCGGTTCGAGATATATGTGTACATACTGCCCACCGGCAAGTTAATTTTCTTTAACATGACAGTTAGCTAAAGTCAATTAGATGGGAATGTACCTGAAAGTCACAACTGCCTGACACGTTACACGAGACGTACACTGGTTCATTAAACGTGATAAGTTTTATAATCTACGCTTATATTTAACTCTTAATCTATGTTTGCTCTTTCTCATTGATTACTATAGTGCGTGCAGAATTATCACAGATAGCTCTGAATTCACCTATTTAATGGTGCTACTATTTAATCATTTAAGTGAAATGTTGCAATAAACCCTACTGAGGGAAATTGAGAAGAGGCTGGACATAATTCACTGGTTACATATGGAATGAACCAACCATAGAAGGTTGTTTAATACTTCTATAATTGTGCCGAAATCAGATTGGAGTCTTCGACCTCCCATTTAATTACAGAACATCGTCAAACACTTTGAAAGAAAATCGGTGCATGTAGTAATATTAATTAATGTATAATGTATAATATACAATGTATAATGTATAACATACAATGTATACTGTATAATGTATAATATACAATGTATACTGTATAACGTATAATGTAAATGTATACGGTCACATTACACACTTGACAGGCTACAAAGTAGCCCAAGGGGTATATGCATGCACATGCGTCAAACGACGGTCCCTTGGGAAATTACTGTCCAAAACTGAATTACGATGTAAGATTTAATAACAACCTATTTGCCGAGAAACATAAAATAAATATCTAAGTAATAAATTATATACGCCTGAAGTACTGGGAAAGAATATATGTTCCCCAAAGCAATCGCTTCGAAACGCAGAGTGAACCAGCTGGGGAATTAACATGCAGTAGTTTAGTAAAAGCAATGAGAACGACACAACAAATAAAAAAACACTTTTCTATAAATATTATTTTCTTAATTACACTTCACCCTTTTTACGATTTCCATCGTTATGGTGATGTCCAACGGTTTTTATTTAGCTATATAGCTATATAAAAGCTGTCTGGAGATTTCCGCCGTCTATATTAACAATTGTGTCAGATGGTGGGCAAGATACATTTTTCTATGTTGGAATTTATATCAAATGACAAAATGAAAGGTGACTTGTACTTTATCATACCCTCCGTCTATTAATAGCAAAGAACATTGAGTTTGGAATTAAAAACATTTTTCCGAATTAAATTACATTTTTTCTTTCGTAGGTGCCGTGGGGGTTTGGGGGGTTGGGGCTGGGTGTCTAATTTTATCACTGAAACTTCTCTGAAGGGAAACTGAATCTGGTCACGGGTTTTTTCTGTTAACTGCCAAAGCTTTGATTTTGGAACAGCGGTTAGTACGACATATGTCACATTTGGGTCACTTCGTAAGACATTATGCTTGAATAGACGTACTTTCTTACGATCAACAGCTATGGTACTTTTCCTGTGAAATAGCTCTGAGTTTTTTCCTTACTGAGTTGGAGGATGAAGGTGACGCGGGTTCCAAATTCTGTAAGTTTAAATGTGGAACTGTTTGTCTGAATTTGAGATTAAACGCCCTCCGGTTGATAGCATGACTTTACATTCCTTTAAAGTTACGTAACAGTAATAACGTCATACACGGAACAATATTCCAGAGGAAATAGAATGTGAACTTACACGCACGCTTATGATGTGACCGGCCCGGATAGCACAGTTGGTAAAGCCTCCGCTTCGGGACCAGTAGATCCAGGATCAATCTTTGATTCAGTCACGCCTAAGACTTTAAAAGAGGAAGTTGTATCTTAATCGCTTGGCGTTAAGCATGAAAGGGCAACGACTGGTTGACCCGTATCAGTATAATGGCTCGGGCGGGGCGGCTTACTTGCCTTCGGTAAGTCGTGAAGCAGCACTAAATAAAAGAGCGGTGGAAATCCGTCCTGCAACAAGGAGGCACATTACACGTACATGCACCCTAATGATTCCTTCGTCGTCATATGACGTTAAACCCCAAGCACTCACTCACTCTTAGGCTTATGAATAAATTTATCTATTTATTTGATTGGTGTTTCACGTCGTACTCAAGACGTACTCTATATGTCGGCGGCCAGTACTATGGTGGGGGAAGGCTTACGAACAAAAAATACCAATTTAAGCTTGTGCACTATCTGATGAATATTAATGTAGTTAGAAAGTCAAAATATAGGTTTGATTTTGTCCTGCTTTACCGTCTTCTTAATCGTATATCCACTCTCATGTTCCATGTATAACTGACAGGAAACATATTTATATATCTTTATGACATATGAGGCGATGGATCCACCGGAGCCATGGAGAGGGAACCATCGGCCAGTAAATGACATACATCTGTACCTTCCATATTTGAAAGGTTTTATAGATATCACACTTGCCAAAGTTTTGTGGTTTTCTTTGTTTTCTGACCCATGAAACTGACTGCCTTCGTATACAGAGAGACAAACTCTTTGTCTGTGGGCAATAATTATATTGAGTAGCTTTCCATTTGCACAGTCTGTGGAACGGATATGAATTAGTCCAAGGACTTTTTATTGATACTTTTCTTAACCTAAAGTGTCTCTTATTACGACAACTACTTTGGAAATTTTTCTTTTGTATTTAAGAAATCTTGCATTAATTATCAGGTTGGCCAAATATACTGTTGACGCAGGTCTATCGATAATATTTTTAGGGTTATTGATAATTATTTTTCATACTTTTTTCGTCTAAAGGTTGAAGCGAATCAATGCTTTTAGTAGATCCCAGATACTGTGTAAGGCACCTTCAAGACATAACTTTCGTAAGTTCCATTTACGGTTTAGCCGTAAAGAAAGTAAACCTTGATCAACAAGCATTCTATATAATTATTTCTTTGATATCTAACTCATCCTTTCAATGTTTTGTAACAATTTTCAGTTTAATACGAAGGTTTTGAAAAAAGTTACAAATAGGACAAAACGGTCAAAATTAGCAAGGCAGCCCGAATGTGGTCGAGTCCAGCTTCCGTTACGGGCTACAAATAATGTATATGTTTGCCTTACTATTTATATAGTAAATTTGTCAAATTCATCTAATGTGTGCGTAATATATGTTTACAATGAAAGGAAATATATACATATATAAGCTAGAATATTTGATATGATGTTTTTGGTGTTTTACGCTGTACTCAAGAATGTTTCACTTATACGGGATCGGCCAGGAAACCTGGCAGAGCTCAGGCAAAATCAATGACCATACGCAGGTTGCTGGCATATCTTCCCAATTACGGCCGGACAGGAAGCCAGCATGAGCTGGACTTGAACTGATAGCTATCGCATTGTGAGAGGCGACTGCGTCATTTCGCCGCACTGTTAGTTGGAAAACCACTGTAAACTATTCATTCAAAATCACATTTGGTTTTATTTTTAGACTTTTTTCTGGAGTGAAATGTAAAAATTTGATGGCAATGAAGTCATAAATATAACTAATTTAATTTGGAATAGCTGGTTGTTCTTAATATACAGCAGAATTCATAGAAGAAGAAAAACTACGTTCTACATCACAAGACCACCACTGAATAGAAATATTTATATGCGTTTTATTTAGTAACCCCAAATCGTGAAAAATATGTTTTGAATATAGCTTTGATATAGAACAGGAAGAGAATACATGGTTTAAATATCACTAGAAAAATCATTAAAATTTGAGTAAAGTAAACACAAACAAAAAAAAAACAATTCCACAGAAATATAAATCGTCAGTGATAGAGTAGGCTTTTGTGATCCACCAGTATTACTACTAATGAGCCGTCAGTCAGGAGCCAGAAATCCGACACGTTTGTTGCTGTGTCCTGATGGTTGTTCTTCTTGTTGATTAAACAGAATCTCTTCACAAAATTGGCCATAATGAGAAGGTTGTATACGTACCGGGGAAACCCACGACCATCCGCAGGTTGCTGGCAGACCTTCCCACGTACGGCCGGAGAGGAAGCCAGCATAAGATGGTCTTGAACTCACAGCGACCGCATTGGTGAGAGGCTTCTGGGTCACTACGCTGCGCTAGCGCGCTAACCTACTGAGCCACGTAGGCCCCCAACTCGAATGTAGAATACCATAAAAACTGTTCGTGTGTTAAGTGAAAGATGAAGTATAGTGCACTCGGACAACATTTGTAATAGTCGAAAATATGATTTTCAGATTCCCGTGCTAAATGATCCGGAATGTCAGTTACCCCAACGCGAGCAACATTTTTTGTCCATTTTTGAAGATTCAAGCGAAGAGAGACGGTTACATGATGCGTTCAGGGTCATATGACCTCCCAAAATAGTGTCATTTCGGAAGTAGCCTCCAGTTTTTATGTACTCACATGATATTTCCGTAGACGCTGATTGGCTGATGTAGACTACAAAGATCTCACAAGACCCAGATTGACCGCGCATGAACGAAATCTTGTGTCCGGTTCATTTGTTTCTGGATTTTTTGTTGCTCAAAATTAAACAAGCTGAGTCTTTAGACCAATTGTTCCTTACCCACGAATTCTAATTATGGTTAAAAAGTATACGAGTAAATTTCGAGGATTTTTTTTTTGTTCGTATCAAGAAGTCTCTTCTTTGACAACAAATGTTGTCCGTGTGCATTTAACACAAACCCTTTTACATGATTTAACAACGAACTTCATATATATTTAGCATATAGAGCGAACAGGGCCACAAGCAACCTAGTCATTTTATTATAACCATTTGATTTTATCCGGGTAAATCAAGAACGTGAAATGCCAGAATTTACTTATATTTGTACTGGTATAGTTTACATAGATAGCTCAGGGGTAAGACAGCTAAATATTATACAGAAACACCCGAGTTCAAATGCCGTTGTTACCGAGACAAGGTTATTTTCTCCTGATGTCAGATATCTGCAAATACACAGAACGCCAGTAATAAGCGCATACTGATTCTTATTAAACAGCGAACGGTCTGGAAAAAATCCATGGACTGTATATGAGTGTGAACTTTGATTTGAATGTCGTGCATTCTCACTAATAAATATTATTGCGTAAACTGTCGTTTTGGAAAAGGATTTTGCAATTATTTCTGACATCAGCCTAAAATACCAGTTCCCAAAGGAATGCGTAAAACAATAATGCACTGAAAGGGAAATCAGTAGGTATTATAGCCAAATTAGCATGAGGAAATTAAGGAATAAACCCGCCTGTTCGCAAATGTGCAAAACAACTGAGAGTTAGTTAGTTATTTTATTGTTGTTTAATGCCATACTCAAGATTTTTTTTTATTAATACGATAATATTCAGTATTTTAGGCGCGGGAAGCCGTATTGCCCGTGGTAAACTAACTACCTTACTTCTTACCGATTTACTCACCTATATCTAACGTATAGATATGCACATCATAGAGGACCACGTGATTGTTTCTGCCACATCTTGTTATAAAGGCACTAGCAGTGAGAGCGGAGGAATTTTGTAGAGAGCCGGTGTCCAAAGCCGGGATTTAACCTGAACCTGGTAACAACACCCATCATAAGGCTGCGCCGTCAAATAAGTAAAATATTCTTGAGTTCGGAGTAAAACACCAATTAAATAAATAAATAAAATTCGACGTCAAAATTAGTCTATAGTACGAATAAAAGTGGTGTGTTTCTAGTAGAAACGAAATGAATCGTATGTATCTTAGAGTTAATATGTCGATGTATGTCCAACGAAGAAAGCTGCATTAGCTGTAGACCTCTGTGTTGCAAAACAACCAAGTAGTATGGGCTATTGCCTGGATGAGCATGATTCTTTGTCTGGGACATTCCGTACGGTCAGAATAGCAAACCAGTGCTGACGAGCTATGTTCGGCCAAAGTTCGAGCTGTTCCCACCGAAAAGTAGTATGATCAAAACAGAGGGGAAACTGGTAGATAGACTTTTAAACTATTGATAAATATGGTGAAGGAGTGTATGATATTACCATGTATTTACAAGAATAGCATAAATATATTTTTACTGGTGTTTTTATTAGCAACAGTTATTTTCTTAGTATAAATTGTGTAGTCATTTTAACATACTTAGGTTGTGCATACAGCATGAGCATAAATATCTTGATTCAGATGGTGTTAACCGCTTCAATAATCTTGTGTTCTAAACCCAAAACTCTAAAACTTTCTGGCGCATAAACGCGGAGAACTATACATCCCTTGTGAGAAGTCCGTTATACCATCACAACACTGAAGGTCTTGCGCTTACCACGGATCATTGTTATATCAGTTAAACAACATAGGTATACCTTTGATCAAGGAGGTCAGTACAACTGAAAACAGCTGTCGGATATACCAGACCACCTTCATCGTCGTTTGTCTGAAAGTTGCAAGGTCCATATTCTTAATTTAGTATTCCCCGCTGCAAAGCCTATACATGTAAGAGTATTTCAGTCACGATTTCATGTAAGCAAAACGGTGTTACCAAGAACACCCCATATTAGTCGATACTCTTTCAACACACCTTATTCAACTTCATGTTGGAATCTTTGGGCCATTGAAGAGAGAATGGAACCTGACTCTCAGAAGAAAACCAGACAAAAGGCCTTTTACAAACCGTCCACCGTTGCAAACATTTTCAAGGCTTCGGACATTTACCCAGTCAATCATTCAGCCACCTGAAGGAAGGCTGATCCGGAAAGGATGGAAAGGAATCCATCGGCGTTATCCGTTATGGCATCAGGAGGCGTACTGTTGTGGGTGTCGGGGGTTTGGACACTGTTCTATATTTCGGTTTACTGTATGTCATGAACTGTGATTTGTATTTTGTCACCTAGCAAAACTCCATACAAAAATGTGTATGGGCTGCACATCATACAGACGGTTTCATTCATAAAGTTCTTTTGAGGCATGTAGAAGTTGAAAGAATAACATCACATAATTTAGATATGGAAAAACAACTTCTGATTTGTATTCGCAACGTTTCGATGTACATTCGAACAACGCTGTCAGGCATATTAAGACACAACCAAAACCCCTAACTTATATAAGCAGAGCAGTACATCGTGCTGGAAATAGAATGCGTCGGATATGTAGGTGTGTGAGTCGTATGTCATGTCAGATATTTTGGTAAGATATAAAACCCAACTGCGAGTGAGTGAAGTGGGGGCTGATCTCTTGCAGTTGCAAGGGTAAAGGATTAAAACTGGATTGGGCCTAATTGTATGACGTAGGGTCTGAGCAATGTATATCTATACCATATCCTAATAAAGCACAAGAAGGGGAAAAGCCTGGAACAATGCAAGCTAGAATCGTACACATGTTAAAGTGTTTCTGAAAAATAATTTTTTTTTGTATTTATATATACAGGCGTCTTAATGAGACTCTATGGAAAGAAAACTTACATATTCATTCGTAAACCGGACACACGACAAACAGGTAGTAACAATTGCGTGAGTAATAATTATTATGATCCAGTATGGCAGCAGAAATTAACAAAAAAGGGCCTACGTAAATGCTTCATTTTTATTTCTAATTTTTACATCACTTTCTTTGTAGTATAAAAGAACCAATGACGGGTTTTATGTAAATGAAGCTCGAAAATGCTTGCCTTATATGCATATATTTTCACATAGGAATTGGTGTTTTCTGTTGGGTGCATGTTTTTCTTATATTTAATTATGCACAATTGTAAAACTATATTTGTGTTTTTCTACAGGGGTACTCTGACCAAGATCTGATAAATCAATTGATCCATTATAGTTGCACCGGGATCATTCAATACAAAGGTATGTTATCAAATATATTTGAAAGAAAAGGTCTAGATTGTATACATTGCTATATATATTATCATTAACACTCATCAAACATTCATCAAAGCGATATTTGGTTATTTCCTTAAAACCTTAAATGTCAGTCGTTCGGTGAAAAATCACTCAAAATTCTATAAACAAGAGATATGTAATAAGCGAAAGCAATGCGTTTTTTTTTTCATCTGATTATCAACATCCCACCGAGTCTAGGTTATTGTAGTAAGGGTGGAAATGTTGTGAAATTTGGACAATGATTTGGGAAAGACGCAAAACCTAATCAAGTGAGTAATATCACATGTTACTGGCCAAATATACAACGAAATGCATCGCAATGCTTTATTGGAGGCAGTGGAGCGCATAACGAGTTAGGACATTAATCATTGTGCCAGGTTTCAGTCATGTCAAAGAGCCGGTGAAATGAGACGATGCCTCTTGGCAATGTAGAACACAAACACATATCCGTATTATAATTATTAAATTTACTGGGTCTGGCTTGGGTTACGCAAACGAATTTTGCAAACATTTAATCCTACAATGGATTCACTGAGCGACACTACATTGTTCAAAGTATGCATTGCAGACTCAAAGTAATCGAGACAATAGAGGCTACTGGAAGAGGAAATGGTTGTGTTAATGGAAGGTTAACTTCGATTTTTTTTCTGTCCTTGATAAGTTTTTTTGGTCATTAGAAGGTTCTTCCCTGAAGGCTTAAAATGTACAAAATATTTAAGAAAAAAAATGTGCGTTTATTAGGGTATATAAGAAAAGCTAACATCACGGAAGCAGGCACAAATCTCCTAATGCTCGTGTAGTAGTTTTCTACATGGTAAGTCTCTCAATGTTAAGCCCCTATTTAAATGTACGATAATTTATACATTGCTGTGCTAAATAGTGCATGAAAGATCAGATACGAGTACGTTTTCAGAAGACAACTTAGGGTCAGCTAATTTTTTTGGTGTACTTGACCTTTATTTTTTGTTGAATATACCCAAAAAGTGTATTTGTAAGAACTCACTTTGGATGTAAATGAATTATCAGCATATAGATTCAACTCTCATGTATATTTTCTTGCAGAGAACAAACGCCAACATGTTTGCTGTAAGTTTGAATATTCTTTTGGTTGGTCTTTGTGTATCCATGCCCTTGGAAGATGGAACTGTGGAGCAAACTTGTGAGTAATTAGAAACCTTTCCAAAGTACAACATTTTATTTATTATTGTATAGCATGCATGATTTACACAGAATTATCCAGGGACTGCTATAAAAAATATGAATAAGATCAAACACACAAGTGACCCACAAAAAACGGTTGGGTTTTATGAAGACAGACTGGTGTTCTTTACAACAAAAATCTTGTGTTATATTCGAAAAACCCTATTTTGTGTTGAATTAACACAAGGTCTTGTGTTGTTAGAATTATTGTGTTGGATGTGTTAGATGTTGTACATAATTACACATAATATGCATAAATTACCTCATTTTGATTCAACAAAAGTTTGTGTTTTATTATTTTGTAACACAAACATGTCTTTGTGTACTTCACATTTGTTTAACACATGTTTGTGTTCAGATAACAAAAGTCTTTTGTTGAGTGAATGAATGAATTCTTGGAGTTTAACGTCGTACATAACAATTTTTAAGTCATATGACGACGAGAAGACATTAGGTGTGTGTACATATACTGTGTCTTCTTGTGGCAGGGCTAGTCCATGCCGCCAAAGTGCTTTCGGCACTAAGTATCATGTCGAAGACACCAGACATGACCCCCACCGAGTCACATTTTACTGACAATAGGAGAAACCCATCCTGTTTCCGTACTCTAAGCACTCAGTGCTGAGCGCCAAGCAAGGCAGCAACAAGTACCATTTTTAAAGTCTTTGGTTTCACCCGACCTGGGTTTGATCCCGGGTCTCCAGTGTTGAATGAAAACAACACAAGTTGTGGTGTTAGATTTCAAAACAAGGTGTTTTGTGTGGAGAATATATATATATATATTTCTCTACACTAGCAACTGACTGAAATATTGAGCACTCTCACAAATTTCAAAATGGTGCCTCCTGAAGCCTCTACGACCAGTCGTGACATTATTTATTAGTGAATGCATCTAGATGTGAATCGATTTTTCTTCAGTCTGTTCCGGATTCAAACCTGGGGACACACCAGAAACCTACCAACTCTTGTCCGGGAATATATATTACAACTTTTCCTGTCAACCCCCATTAATTTGGAGCCAAGAGCAGTGTGCCTGTGAGGCCAAAGAGGTGGAAATAACAGATCCTAAATGTCCGCATCACAGACCATATCCAGATGATCCTAGGAAGTTCGAGGTGCGTGCCCATGGCGTTTGGCTCAATTCTCCAGTATCTTGTCCATCGGGTCAAATCTGGGTGCAGGAAAACTGCTGGTGTGACTTTGATCCCAATGCTCCAGTAACCGAAGGTATGCTTTTATGCCAGTTATGATCAGTTACAGCGAAAGTGAGATGCACATTTTGAGTATCGACATCTTATTGATTAACATGGCACAAGATAAAGATTCTGATTTAATTCATTCGTTTTACCTATATCACTATTATTTCTTACTTTGTAAGCTTTCAAAGTTCTGCGGTAGTTTGTGTTGAAGTTTTTTTTTCTCCAAAATTGGTCTTGCGAATTTTTATCTGGATCGTCCATTATGTTGACGAATGGTATACGAATGTCTGTATTGTCGACTGATTTTAAGATTTCGACCACATATTGTAAGGATGTGTGAAGTATATATGTATGTATCATTCATGAAGGTCAAGTCTTCCAAGATGTTGTTTGGAAGTCTTCTTTTCGCAGTTTAGGGTGGTACAAGATTAGAACATTAGAACAAGGACACGGTCTGTTTTAAGAGGCATGACCCAGGTTATTTATTCAGACTCATTCGCAAAATACACCGACATTTTAGCATTCGATTACTAACCCATCATATTCAACAGCTCCTCCACCAGAAGTTGACCCTGTGACCGAGCAAACAACCGTGGCAAGAACAACAGCGCCTGGCCAGCCTGGAAATCCCACTGGGAATTTCATTGTAAAAAATGGTGTAGTCGTCACAGAGTCGGTAGAACCCGTGGAAAATTTCACAAGTTCGAACTGTAAGTAAAACATATGTATGTACCCTGCATTCCTGAAAGAAATTCTAACATTCATGTGGCAAGTTATCTACGTGTCAGAACAAACTGGAAACCAAGAATTATTATCAGGTATTTTGTTTCAAGGTCATAAAAAGATTTCCTAGATATGGGTTATCATTGCACCATGAGAAAATCATTGAACAGTGTGATCATCACATCAGTCACTGAAATTTCACTTGGTCACGGGAACATCAGCGAATCAGTACAATATTATTGGGTCAAAGCATCAATTTATGACCACAGAACGAAATCATAGCGACAGTCACATCACCAAGTCATACTAAGAGTATTAGCTTAAGTTTACTGTAGAACAAGGTCATGATCATATCATGGTCACGTGACGAAGTACTAAATTATGGACACACGATTATGGTTACAATATCACTAATTATTTCAACGCTCGGTAATGATCACATGACTAAATCATAATCACAACCATGGACACAGCATTATGTCGTGATCACAGCAGTAAGTCATTGTTACAGCAGTAAGTCACGGTTACAGTACTAAGTCATAATCACAGCAGTAAGGCATGGTTACAGTACAAAGTCATGATCACAGCAGTAAATCACAGTTACAGCACTAAGCCACGATCACAACAGTAAGTCACAGTTACAGTACTAAGCCACGGTCACAACAGTAAGTCACAGTTACAGTACTAAGCCACGATCACAACAGTAAGTCATGGCTACCGTACAAAGTCATAATAACAGTAGTAAATCACGGTTACAGTACTAAATCATGATCAAAACAGTAAGTCATGGTTACAATACTAATTCATGGTCACAGTACTAAGCCACGATCACAACAGTAAGTCATGGCTAAAGTACGAAATCATAATCACAGCAGTAAGTCATGGCTACAGTACAAAGTCATGATCACAGCAGTAAATCATGGTTACAGTACTAAGCCACGATCACAACAGTAAGTCACAGTTACAGTACTAAGCCACGGTCACAACAGTAAGTCACAGTTACAGTACTAAGCCATTATCACAGCAGTAAATCACGGTTACAGTACTAAGCCATGATCACAGCAGTAAGTCATGGTTACAGTAATAAGTCATGGTCACAGCACTAATTCATGGTTACAGTACTAAGCCATCATCACAGCAGTAAATCACGGTTACAGTACTAAATCATGATCACAGCAGTAAGTCATGGTTACAGTACTAATTCATGGTCACAGTACTAATTCATGGTTACAGTACAAAGCCACGATCACAACAGTAAGTCACAGTTACAGTACAAAGTCAAGATCACAGCAGTAAGTCATGGTTACAGTACTAATTCATGGTCACAGCACTAATTCATGGTTACAGTACAAAGCCACGATCACAACAGTAAGTCATGGTTACAGTACAAAGTCAAGATCACAGCAGTAAGTCATGGTTACATTACTAAGCCACGATTACAACAGTAAGTCTCGGTTTCAGTACTAAGTCATAATCACAGCAGTAAGTCACGGTTACAGTACTAAGCCATCATCACAGCAGTAAATCATGGTTACAGTAATAAGTCATGGTCACAGCTGTAAGTCATGGTTACAGTACTAAGCCATGATCACAGCCGTAAGTCACAGTTACAGTACAAAGTCAAGATTACAGCAGTATTTCACGGTCACAGTACAAATCATGGTCACAACAATAAGTCATGGTTACAGTACTAAGCCATCATCACAGCAGTAAGTCCCGGTTACAGTACTAAGTCATAACCACAGCAGTAAGTCATGGTTACAGTACTAAGGCATGATCACAGCAGTAAATCATGGTTATAGTAATAAGTCATGGTCACAGCTGTAAGTCATGGTTACAGTACTAAGCCATGATCACAGCAGTAAATCATGGTTACTGTAATAAGCCATGATCGCAACTGTAAGTAAAGGTCACAGCACTAATTCATGGTTACAGTAGTAAGTCATAATGACATCAATAAATCACGGTTACAGTATTAAGTCATAGTCACAACAATAAGTCATGGTTACAGTGCTAAGCCATGATCACAGCAGTTAATCGTGGTTTCAGCACTAAGCCATAATAACAGCAGTAAATCACGGTTACAGTACTAAATCATAATCACAGCAGTAAGTCATGGTTACAGTACTAAGTGATAATCACAGCTGTAAGTCATGGTTACAGTACAAAGTCATGATCACAGCAGTAAGTCATGGTTACAGCACTAAGCCACGGTCACAACAGTAAGTCATGGCTACAGTACTAAGCCATGATCACAGCAATAAGTCATGGTTACAGCACTAAGCCACGATCACCAGTGTAAGTTATGGCTACAGTACTAAGCCATGATCACAGCAGTAAATCACGGTTACAGTACTAAGTGATAATCACAGCTGTAAGTCATGGTTACAGTACAAAGTCATGATCACAGCAGTAAGTCATGGTTACAGTACTAAGCCACGATCACAGCTGTAAGTAATGGTTACAGTACTAAGCCACGATCACAACAGTAAGTCATGGCTACTGTACTAAGCCATGATTACAGCAGTAAGTCCCGGTTACAGTACTAAGTCATAACCACAGCAGTAAGTCATGGTTACAGTACAAAGTCATGATCACAGCAGTAAGTCATGGTTACATTAATAAGCCATGGTCACAGCACTAAGTCATGGTTACAGTACTAAGCCATCATCACAGCAGTAAATCACGGTTACAGTACTAAGGCATGATCACAGCAGTAAGCCGTGGTTACAGTTCCAAGCCATAATCACAGTATTAAGTCATGGTGAAATCAGTGGGTCATGGGTCATTGGCTGAAGGTGAGTCACTTTTTAATTTTAGAACATTTTAATTTTATAACGCTTTGCTAGAATGACATAACAAATTGAAGATAATTTTTGTTCAGTTTCGATCATGTCCAATATTCTTGGTACTTTTTTTTCGATATTTAGACTGCGAAGGATTTCGAGCAGGGAGTGAGCCGGAAACATACCAGCTTTTATCCGCTGGTGTGTACTATAACTTCACGTGTCAGCCCCCACTGGTGTGGAGCCAGCAGCGGTGCTCTTGTCAGGCAAGGCCGGTGGTCATAGAAGACCCGAACTGTCCGCATCACCGTCCTTACCCCGGCGATGAGACCAAATATCAAGCACGAGCTCACGGTGTCTGGGTTAAAAATCCAATAAGTTGTCCACCGAACCAAGTGTGGAACCAAACCAACTGTTGGTGTGACTATGGTGAAGCGAAAGACCCTGACAGTTTAATAGGCAGACCAGGTAAATATTATTAAATATTTCACAGAAGAGCGTTTAAAGTAAATAAATATATTTCATACGTTTCTTTATATTGAGCTCTTGATTATATTTATTATACCCGCCTCAGAGAGTATATCAGTTTCATCCCTTTACGTGCCTCTTAAAATTAGTCATACAGGAACAGGTGACGGGACCATGCTTTCCTATCTTCAATGCCACATTTGACCATTCGATCAAGGACGACAGCCAGTTTGAATTTAGTGTGGGGCGTGAACCATGGCAAGCCGTCAGCATAGCACCAAATATGGAAGGAGCTCACGGTGGTGCCGCCAGGATTCGACGAGGTCGCATGCCACTTTGGTTCAGCGGTGGAAATGACTTTGGAGGAAAGCTGCAGATACAAATAAGGTTTATGGTTCTTGAAGGAAGCCACAAACACAACGAGGACATCGTTCTGCTGTCAAACCAGCGTTGTTCAGGTGGCCCACAAACAATAGCAATGTACTACAGACCAGATGGCGAGCAATACAGCGTGTTTTTCATGGATAGGGAAATTTCCCGGAGGATATTCTGCTCCTCGAAATCCGGCGTAAGTTGTACACCTTATGTAATTTGTTAAACATGAAGAAGCATCCAATTGATGTAGTGTGTAAGATGATGTAAATAATATTTTTCCAAAACACCTACGAACTACTGTGTTATTAGTTTGATAGGTGATCATTGGTTTGATAACTGATCATTGGTTTGATATTTTGTTTTCATTTCTTCAGCACGTTACCCACTTTAAAATCTATTACCGTATTCTGGCCTATCTGAGAACAGAACAGAAGAGCCCTGCATATTTCGTTTTCATATTCCGCCTTGTAGCATTTGTTAGATCCTGTGTGTTATGTGATGATTTCAACCGACGTCACAAGTTGTTACTGCAAAAACTAAAAGTTTTTTTAAGTTTTACAAAGAGTATAATTCTTTTGTAAGTAAATGTGGACAAGGTGTCCAGAAACTCGTCTTTACTTTAATGGCACCGCTTCGTAACTGTGTCTAACACCGGTTAACCCGTAACTGAATTACATATTATATTATCGACAACTTATATACAACCATGGCACACGAATACTGCTTTCACTCATTCTTCTAGAAGATACTTTGCATTTTTCCAACATCAAAACCGTTCGCTGCTTGTCTTGCATTATTTCGTCCTTATTTTATATTTTATGTATGCTTTCACAGCTGTTTGGTGATTTGTGTTAAACGTCGTCTTGGGAATTGGCCTTGCGGTTCTTGACACGGAACGCCCATTTTCGTTGACAGCTGGTACGAATGTCTGTTTTGACCGTTACTCTCTCGCGTGAATGTGTAAAGTCTGTGTGCTTATATCAAGTCTAGATGTATATACCTATGTGATATATCACATGACCTCTGAAATTTACTTTTCAGAATCCATATGGATTTCATCATCTTGACTTGGTTTTTTTCAACGAACTGCTCACACTCACCGTGGATGGTGTAGAATGCTTTGGGTCGGCAGCGTTCAAAAGTAAGTCTCTGAACCAGATGATCGTCATCTGGAGACTTCTTTCTATCTTACATAATGAAATCAGGTTATGTTTTTACTATTTTACGAGTCTATTAACAAAGATGACTTTAGAATCAGAATGCATATAGCATAACATGCCATGGTATAATTCGCACTGGATAAAGCGATATGTTTTTACATGTTTTTCTTTACATTTTTTTTAGCTGGTATGATGCCGTCGGCGTGTTTTATCGGGATTGGAGGTAGTAATTTCGATGGTTACGTTGACGAAGTACGTATTTTGACCATTGGTGCTTGGCATTAAGTTGTTCCTTTAGATTGTTCCTGATTTTCGGGTTCTTGACGCTTACCAGTGACTCACCAAGATTTATAATGAAACAATACGAATTAGTCAGCTATTATTTTGGTAAGAGACTATTATTAATCTTGACCGACGGTTTGAAAAGCATGAATCTCCCAATTCCTCATATATTAAAGTAAACCCAAGAAACCTTTCGACAATTAATGTGATAAACCTTGTCCATAGTTTCGTAGTCTAGTTTTTCTTATTTATCGTCATCTTTTCCCCTCTTTCTTTAGGTGATATTCAGAAGAGGCTGCCTAGAAGAAGAAGGGCCAGCATAAACAGAACCAACTCTTAACGCGTCTTGAGACGACGGACAATTTAATGAATGTGAATAGGAATAGGGTGTGCGCTAAACAGGCATTCTTTAATATTACATGCTATTGCTCAGTGTGTATCTGCAGTGAGCGTGTAACTAGAGTTTTAGTAACGTGTATTCCAATAATGCAGATTTCCACAGGCGCCTTCTGATGCATGTATGTGGTTTAATCTAGTCGACGAGTCGTACTTTACCTTACAGATTTAAGTAAAGTATGCCGGTATTTCAATCTGTCAGCCGCAAAGTGAATTACACACAAGCGTTACTTTAAACGACTTTTATAAATCAGCCATTTTGTTGAGACATGAATGAATAAATAAGACTTCATTCACAAGTAAATGATGGCCTCGGGCAGGCATTTAGTGAATCTGGACATTTGACTTCTTATAACAATGCTCTTCTTGTGAATGGTAACCACTAAAAGCCGAAACCCTTTCCTCTTTGTTAACTCCCGTAAACAATGGAACTCCTTTTGAAGTTCTGATACCCTTTCATGAATTGTTCGTTTCTTTTAATTTACTCGGGGAATAGAAAGAGCTAAATATTGACATAACGTCTGCTTTTTGGTTGATTCTATATGAAGACTGAGTGACACCAAAGAATGACACATCATTAGCCCTCGCGAGATCAAGGCATTGTTTGGTTTATGGTCACCTATTCGATCAGATTTACGCTACGACAAATACATTGAAATTAAATCATTGTTTAACCATTCAGACTAGAAGATGAAGTACACCACTGAAGGCTATAACATACAGGTTTTAACACTTCCAATCACCATGTATGTTTCCACATGTGTTTTATTCTATATCTTAAACAGTTACCAAAGATCACTTTTTCACATATGAGCAATATGGATTTAGTAAAGCGTGAAGTTGTAACTTAACGTACAAAGCGAAACCCAGTACTACGGATAATCAACACGATGATACGTAACATGTTAACTATATTGTCAACGTATTAGAGAAAGTCAGTAATGTAGAAGAAAAGTCCTCTTACTGTTGTACATCTTCCTGGGTACAAATACAAGAATGCACTGTTTCTTTGCCGGTATTGTGGCGCAAACGACTTTACAGGCCACGAATGCATGGAATGTTCAGCCACGCATAGCTGGAAGAGTCCGTCAGTTGACCTTTCCACTCTACCTCTTATGCAGCTTGGAAGCATCGAATACATAATGCGTTTTAGATTAGGCCAACAAAAATCAAGCTGGTACCACACAGAACCGCCTCACAATAACCTATAAAAAGTAGAAGGAAAGGGCTATTATCCTATCGTAAAAGAAATTAATTATTCTGTGCTGTTGAAATGATATTATTTTTAGAACAGTGTTACCATATTTAGACTCAAACAGGAGGAGGAACTCGCTTGCCTTTGAACATGAAAAATTTGTGAAAGTTATCGTGGCTAATGCCTGTTTAACTCTAAGTGACGCTTTGAAAATCTCAAAAAAGTTCACTTTTGGTGATCGAAAATATTGTTTTCCATACCCCTTCGTAGAATATGTTATCTTTGATATGGTTGCAGATTTCTTTTTGTTATTATTTAACTTGGTTTAACACGATTCTTACGTCGTCTAGATTGCCCGTCATGTACTGCTGTCGTCCATCTCCCCCAAAGTAAAAAGGACACTGAGATATTGCTACATCACCTGTTGCAGAATATAAACATTTTCATTTGACATGACTTGGTTGTAAATATAAACCCATCAAACCCGTATGCCTTAATCACAACTTTCGTGACACCCACTTGCATGTATTAATCGGGTCATTTTCAGTACATCTTATGACATGTGAAAATGCTTTTCAAAGACAAGGAAATGCCGCTGCAATAATGTTGGATACATCTTGGACAATACACATCATTCTGCCGTTGATAAAATTAAACTTACCGCCAAAATTATTGGATTCGACGCAACTGACTCCATTAACTTTCAACGAGAGCTGACTGGACTGGTATTCTAATGACATAGACTGAAATGCATAGGGTGCCTAAAGAAAGAAAACGTGTCAAATAAGTTGTAGATTGAATGAGAAGACAAACTAAATATAGAGAGTTTGACATCTGTTGACTATTGTGCCTTTGAGGCTTTCAAAGGTATTTTTAGATGCTCTCAATTAACATGTTTGTGAAATTCTCTCAGAGAAAAATCTAGGATTTTTAGTTTCAAGAAAACGTTTAAACCATGTGCTGTATCGGGAAAATATCCACACTGACAACATTTCAATGGCTTTTATTTAAGTTTAGCGACATAAAAATTGTAACAAGCCATTGCATAATATAGATAAAGATCAGGTAACATTTTATAATTGTTAAAAAGAAAAATACTTACAACTGTTGGCGATATACACTCCAGCGTACTGTTCAAATAAGTGTCTCTGAAGAACACCTTATAACTCTGATCAACGGGTCTGTAGCTCACACCTACCGACGCTTTGTCGTATTCACAGTCATTGGAGACAAGAGTGGTGTAGCTATTCACATTAGCGGCTATATTATCCACCTTAAAGTTCATCTGCACCTGAAAATCTCTCTTAAAGTCATTGCTAGCGAAAGCCCAGACTGGCATCCTTCCCTTGTCTAACCGCGCGGTGCCATTTTCGACCTTGACATTAAACCACGGGTCACGACCAATGGAGTTAAAGTTGGCGTCATCCTTAAGCGAGTTTGTGAAGGTAGCATTGAACATTAGATCACAGATGCCACCAGCTGAAAAGGTTAGATGAAAAGTTTGTATTAAAAAAATCAATAATAAATATATTTAAACCCATTTTAGAATAAGATTTCTTAATTTATTTTACGCTGTAGTGATGTATATTTCACTTATCCCTAAAATGTTTAAATTAAAGAAAATCTATCACCAAGAAAAATGTATAAAGTGCCCGTTATTCACCGACTATAATAGACCAGACTCCGATTTTTATACCGTAGTTGCTGTTCTGGTGAGATTTAGTTTTGTCAATCTGTTCTGTTAGCAGTCCAACTGTTTTTTTTTTTTCGAATACAGATATGATATGATTGCAAGGTGGTAACCTGATTTTTCATTTCATATAACTTCAAAAAGTCTTAACAAAATGCAAGTCTTTCTTACTTGGTGTATCAAATACTCCTCCAGGTCCCACGGGGTCCCAGTCGCACCGACATCCTGTTTGGTTCCAGAGCTGGTGAATTCCACAGCTCTTGGGCTCTGTTATCCACACTCCCAAGTGCTTAATTTGGTAGAGTTTAGGATCTGTTGGATGTGCACGGTTATTAGGACAGTTGGCATCCACCACTCCTGTGGGCTCGGGTACCAAACAGCTACACAAGGCCTGGTTCCACTCTAGTATACCGTAACAAGAACGGTCAGCCCACTGGTTGTTGTAGAAAACTTGATACATTGTGGAGTTGGTTGGGTGCGGTTTGTACCCTTCACATGTCCAGTCTGAAAGGCGAAAGGCCAGCGTACTTCATGTAAGTGCGAAAAATTTTATGCAAGAGACTGCTCGACATTATTTTCGTTTGGAAAGACGTTTGTAGGAAAGTGAAGCTTTCTAAAATTCGTGCAGGTGATTTTTAGACCAAACTACCGACTGGGGTGAAATCGCAAAGTGGCATTTCTTCATAATTTCTTGATTGTCAACAGCAACTAATTGTCTCGTTATTAATTCCCTACGTCGAATATTACAGAGTGCTCTGTATTCTGATAACTGTTACAATTACAAGGATTCTTTGACACCACGGAAACCATTATAGTTAATGCTTACCTATTCCGCTGACAGACGGTGGTGGAGGTGTCGCACCACCTCCAGTTGCCAGGGGATCCACTGCAATGCCTGGCAGCAGATTAACATGTTGAACAGTGGGTTGAACGGCATTATTGCGTGAAGGATTTTGCACAATTTCAGGAAGAGTTTGCACCTGTAATGGAAAGTGTGCAACCGGTATATCAATAGGGGGCAGAGTTGGCAATGGAGGTAGAGTAGGGTGTTGAATAGTTGGGAGTTCCACTCGAGGCTGGGATGGAGGAACTGGGTCTATGAGCACGCCCGGTTGTATCACATTCCCTGTTTGTCCATCTACTTGGCCAATGACCTGTCCAGGCTGCACTCCTCCGCCCGTGAGATCCAAAATGTAAGGGCCACTTGGTACGTTAGTGGGTACTGACGAACACAGACCCAACAGCATAGCTAACGGCAATACTTGCATAGTGGGAGTTGTTTTCTTCGCCTGAAAGAATACCAAAACATCTAGTAAGTATACATCATATAGCTTTTTAAACGGAAGGTTTAAATCAAAAGCAAATCAGATTAAATCAGATTTCACATTTATTTCTTTTTTTCGTACATTTTTCGACTCAAATATCTTCGACAAGGCAAATTCTGAAGTTTAGTAGCCTTAGTTCTTTCTTGTTTTTATTTTTATTTTTGTAAAAGATAATTGTCCCAGCTCTCAGCTTAAAAGGTAGGTCTACATTACATAATGTAGCATTACAAGGTTACCTACCACTATAACCTGTGGAACCCCGTGTATGTTGCACTCGGAAGCTTGAGCTTGTATTCGCCTCAGCCACAAGAACTATACACTACAGCAAGCGAGACTTCATATATAGCCATAAAACTCGGCTAACAATAGAACTTAAACAAAGGAGACCTTGTTCTTGTAGGCACTCCCATATAGGGAATTAATGTCAAAGGTGCTGTTATATTGGTAATAGCTGTTTAATGTATCTGTATCCAAATGAGCTCATCTATTTCCAGCCGGCCGCCCATCAAATGAGGCTCTCTTGGGATTCCAGCAATGACAATAGAAATTCCCGCAGAGAACTGCTTTATTGTATTTTTTTTAAAATTTGAGGCAGGGTCTATCGGGAACAATCACGCATAACTGCAAAATGCATCCTTCAGAAATCGACAATAAATAGTAATAAGACTTCAAATATTGTAAAGTGTTATCGCTAGCAGGTGATAAGTCAGGTAGCCTGGAAAACATGTCGAGTAAAATCTTGAGCGCTAAGAATAGATTACATGACGCAAAACAAGATTTTCTCCGTATTTGCTGAAAAAGGTTTTTCTCATGGAAATCAAAAAAATAAGATAAAGTTTTACGCTTGTTTTCATTAGGAATACAATACTTTTTTATAAGTTTGATAACATTTATAAAATAAATACCTTGGAGTATCACTAACTATTTATCATACTATTTTCCTTTTCAGTATGTTTAAATGCATTTGCCTAGGCAGCTAAGTCATAATCGTGTAAGTCAATCAATCGATTCTATGCTGTGTCTCTTGACCAAATAAATCACCACGCGACACGTAATTCGGGGAATAAAAAAAAGACACAAGCTATGTAAACCTAAAACTGTATCGGTTTGCTGTATTATTATTTATACATCATTGAAATAGCAGTATTTCCTTCACTGATAAAAATGATATTTTAACTAGTCAGATATCACTTTTGTATTACATTTTGCTATTACACTGCCGAAGACCTTGACCTTTCATGGACCGCATCACAAGGCCGTGCACTTCCGTGCAATATATAGTTCGCCAAAAAAAGGTAGAAATTCTCCATGTGCTTAATTTACGTAAATACCTATATTGCATTAGCATTACGCACCTTTGTAGTAATATAATTACTTACAGACAGCGTTTAAAACTGGGTTTTGTAAAAGGTTTTGTTAGCGCGGACGTGAACGAAATTGTAGCGCGTATGAATAGAATCAGAAATACGACAAAGATGGCACATTGCTTATTGTTTTTTCACGGATGCAATAGATAAACGGATATGCGTTTATAAAGAGGCCGTTTCGACTCATTTCTGTACTCAGGCTCTAAGTTATATAGTTCTGGGGTCGATTCCATTTGCCAACAAGAAGGTTTGAATTACTTTGGGACACACTCACATCAAGTTTTTACTTCTGTTTATAGATGGAAGAAATCAGTCTGACTGGGCAAGCTGCTAGAAAATTGAACCCAAACATGAAAATGATAGTAGATAATTTGCAAACAACTTTCACAGATAAGAGTGACTTATATGACACCTAGCTAGACGCTTCTGAAGAAATGTTTATTTGACTGGATAACTTGCAAAAGGTTTTATATGAAATGATTTACTAATTTACTAACTCGAAGCTAACAAATATAGCTTTCGTAGACAACAAATAAAATAATTTGAAAGGAACTTTTAAGGAGACGAGTAATTAAGTGGGAAGCTTGCACGAGTAATTGTGTAACTGATTTGAAACTTTCCACAAGGCATTCATTAGGACTGTATAACTTGTTCGAAGCTTGCACATTCGAGTACATTGTAACTGATTCGATAGTTTTGCAAGAAGATTTAATAAAACGTATAAACTGAATGAATCTGTCGCTTGAAACTGATGATAGCATATGTAAGCTTTCCGCGAAACAAGTTTCTGATTGGAAAACTTGCTTAACAGTTTTATAGAGACGTCTAACTGACTGCGCGCCATTGCAGAGCCGATTAACTGACTGGATAATTTTCAAGAAGCTTTCAAAGTGGTGATCAAGGTTTCATGGGAACAAGTAATTTACTTGGATGGCTTTACAGATTTGAAACATGACTGAATGAATTAGACGTATGTACCGCTTTATGGGTAGAGGAAACTGGAGTGTCAGGGGAAAACCAGCAAACTTTGGCAAGTTACTGACAGACATGTGGGGTGTATATGGGTAAGTGTGACGTACCAACATACACACGATATTCGTGGAAGACTAAACGCGCAAACGACACATCGAACGCCTTCGACCACTTATTGTCACCAGTTCGCCACGAACAGTCAAGCTGCGGGAATCTACTGATTCCCTATCCTGTCAAGATCAGGGTTTGAACCCGCACCTCTTGTGTCCCTCCTAACAATTCAAATGCAAGCAACTTTACCAAATGCCCCGTTCCATGAATGAAAAATGCATGATTGCTTGATCGTGTATGGATGTATATTACTTATATGTACCTTAATGGTAGGTGGATAATTTGTGTTTTATATTTATGAACATGCAGGTATGATGCATAGTCTGCTGTACATGTGAAGGTCTGCAGCAACCTGCGGATGGTCGTGGGTTCCCATCGAGTTCTGTCCCGTTTCCTCTCACCACACTGCTGGCCGAAGTCGTATAAGTGAAATATTCTTGAGTACTTCGTAAAATACCGATCAAATAAATAAATAATGTCTAGAGATTATTATTATTATGCTAGATGGCAACCGAAGACGGTGATGCTTTCTTGATTGATTGATTACTGCAGGATTGGTGATTGCGTCTTACAGAAAGGGGATTTTTCTGTGGAATATTTCACAAATTTAAATTGTATCTTCCAAACTAATAAGATGATGTAAGTTTTCATATTTGAACATAAATTTGGCAGTTGAATTTCTGTATCTTGGTCTTGATTGGTATTTGGGAATATAGGGAATATTAGGGAATATATTACTTATATGTCACGAATTTATCACATTGTATGAAAGAGAATGTGTTCTGAATGAATGTAGTAAAAGGTTTTCACTTTACTTCACAACGAACAGAAAATAATTTCTGACCGCTGACAATATACAGATGTATAAGAAGGGTTGTCCCGTGATGTTAACTCATTGTACTTTTAACTTGGTGGTTTGAAGAAAGAAGCTGTGTGCTATGTTTTTCTTGGCTGAGAACTGAAAAATGTATGAAGAGTGGCAAGGGAACAAAATTACCTGTCTTACCGGTGAGAAAGGTGTAAATACTTACCCCACTGTAAATTATCGCATATATTTAGAATCACTGAGTTTTTAATTTCAACATCTCGCTCACGCCACTGTCTGTCAGCAGATTTGTTGCAAGATTTGCACCGAGATGACCTTTATATACTATGAAGACAAACACGTGCACGGCATTTCAGCTTTATAGACAAACATTATTATTCTCTTTTTAACTAGAAGTGAGTAAAGATTGGTTTATCAGTTCACAATGGAACCAAATTGTATGGTTACAAAGTATATTTTTTTTAAATGGCGCCCTTAGCAAACTGGTTAGGTTTGTTTGTGAAGTCTGTGAGAAGTACTGCAGCTTTTGTAAACACCTATGAAATAAGCCTTACATCTTCGTCTTTACTAATTAGAATATAAGATTAAGTTCTGCTGCTCTGACTGTTCATTACATTGCACTGTCTGCAGTACGATTGACTGATGCATACGCGCTGGGCTAGTTATCGGACAGAACCTCGATAAGTTTAGCTAGATTCGTCATCTAGAAGTTCTCTCCACTTCATCGAGAAAGGTCGCCTACATGACATGTGAAAAAGACCACGTCACCGGTCTAACAGCCCGTTAAAAAGGCGGAAAAAAGGCACCACAAAAGCAGTCTTGGCCTACATAGATACATAGGCCTATAAATACACACATACACTTACAGAAGACATGGACCAGTGGATAAGTAATTACATCAAGATGAAAAAGGCAACTGAGGCAGATTTTCTGCTTCCTTTAAACTTTTCGTTTGTTTTATCATAGATATTCAACAGTATTTTATCCCTGTTCTTTGACATAGGTTGGCGTGTGTGCTTGTATGTAGGCTCTTACTCTATTGATACATGCACACCCATTGCATTACCCATTCACTATCATCCCAGAGGCCATCCTGTGTGTATCATACTCCCTGTGAGTAAAGGGGTGGTTCACTATACAACCAATGCTCTTTATCTGCCGTCTACTTTTTATCAATAACATTATCTACACCTACTACTTTTTATTAATGTAATTTGAAAATCAGGAAATTTCGCAGTTCTGTGAGAGTCGTTCACAACATCCCCCTCCCACCCTCCCCAGTACAGGAAAGGGTGGAGGCATTTCATTCGAGAGGAAGCTCTATTTTATCGTATATAGCTCCAAAAATATCTGACTTGATTCAGTACTGCGTAAATGTCCCATATTGTGGGATGAGGCCATAAAATTAATTTGTGTATGGACTGCCTACACCCTCGTGTCAACCAATGGCGTGATTACAAAACCCCTTTAAATGAGAGGTGAAGACTGCACTGATATTTAATGTGTATATCCCTAAGCAATGTAAATACAGAATTCATCTGGATCATTAAGATGCATATCTGCAGTTTATTTTTACACTTCATCCTAGGCAAAGATTTCTGTTAAACTTTGACACGGGTAATTACTGCTTTTTGTTTCTGTATACGCTCTCTCGTAACCTTGGAATATCTTCTTTCTTTCTAAAATGTCACAGTGAGTTAGATAATTCTTTTAGTATCTCTCTTTGAGATATAAATAAGCATTAACGCTTCTTGGTTTTTAGGTACGCCATAGTAGACGTATCAGCTACTTAACAAGCATTTCATATTTTATCATCAGATATCAATGAGCAGTATAGGATTACCAGCAAAAAGTTGCTAAAAACAAAGTAGCTATAGATTGATGCATAATTATTTGGTCCAATTTCTGTTCATTTAAAATGCTGAAATTTCACTGTAAACACACGTCGTCTCAGCTGAAATATAAACGGCAGTAACGCCATTTCACGATATCAGTTTTCACTATAATCTCACAATCTTTCATTACACACAAAGAAATATGAACTTTCCACTCAACCAGATCGTCTTTTGTCACGCTGTTAATATAGACTGAACGAGGTCGCTTTGACTACTCTTTGTTTTAAGTGAATTCTCTGTGGTCTGTGCATATCCTGAAATTCAACGAAGTACATGAATTGAAAACAAATGCTATAATTATGAGATAATGTCTCCTTTTAGTTATTTTCTTTAACCGTTGATATCATAACAGATTTATATGTGTATACTAAGGTGTTGCAAAGGTAGTGGTGAAGGTGGTGTGTGGGGGGTCCAGGGAGAAAATTATTTTTAAAGGAATTGGATTGTGCATGAAAGTTCTAAGTTCGACCTGACCTTGTTCGACTATCCTGTATTTACTGGAGAAGAGTGGGGCGGTCCGAACAGCAAAGTGAGATGGCCTACACGGAAGTTCCGGTATGTTCAAAAGGGGACTGCGTTCAATATGATGTTAACAGAAAACACCGCATCAAGACAGTGTCACAGAGGGTGCCTGTTTAGAACTTCAGTAAATAGCATGTGAACTCTTTATATAGTCATTGCAAACAGGATTGCAATTCTGCCCTACCTGATGAAAAAAAAAGAAAACAATATGAAATCCTTCTTTATTTACTCTTGCCTTTGTATCTGTCTATTCAAACTTTACAGCATAAGAACTGATTTTTTGAAAATCCGCATCATTCTGCCTTGCAAGGTCGTTAATTATACCAGGCAAGAATTTCTCCATTTTTAGGCGTAGATGTCCATTAAGGTAAGGTCTCCACTAAATTTAGGCGCAACACGTAAAGTTTTTTAATTATTTTTTTTTTAATCTCTAGGTCAGAGCCATGGCTTTAAAAACTATATGGCGAGCATACTAATGACTGAGACGTGCTAAAAAAATACACCACTGTATGCTACAGGCTCTTTTTTTTAAAACTTGACATGTCGTACGAGGCAATCGCAGATTAATAGACAATAAAAAAAAAGATAGACCTAGGTCATTCACTGAAGTGAGTAGGTATTTGCATACATCACGGGTGCGTCTGACCTGTTCTCAAAGAGTTGTGATCTACTTGTACTTAACATCCGGTACCTATTTTGATCCATCGGAAGCGATGAGGTTATAATGAATGAGAGGCGATCGTGAGCAAATATACACTCCTCATTACGTGTGGGACGAGTATTTTGATCAAGAACAGTATAAAAGCCTGCTCGATTCTACCCAGTTCACAATTCACTGACTGCCTCAGGTAAAAAGTCTGGAGCTCCTGTTTACTAACAACTGATCAGGTAAGGCTGGTTAGAGAGCTATCGATTATAATTTCTGCTCCACTCTACCAGTTTAAGATATTTGTGATGTATGGACATTCATCTTATGTGTTGTCTCTAGACGGTCATGACTTTATTGCTTAGTGGAATGGAGTCACCCTAAAGGTTTACAGGTGTAGATGCATATGTATATGCGGTAACAGATTAAGTACATCATCGCGGAAGACAATTTATTTTATATACGCTATAAAGATTTTGATGTTTTTCTGCAGTGCATATGTCACTGTTGTTTAGTGAACCATTATAATCAATATTTAAACTTACTGTTAGTGTACCTGTGTCGGTTTCACATCCAATTTTTCTCTCAGATGTAAAGCTTTGAACATAGGCTTTTTATCTAACATTTTAATATTACCTGGAGTATTCGTGCAAAATACAAATCGGTTAATGCCATAGTGGATTTTGCATGACATGGGCACATTACCACCTATATACAGCGTGTATATTTAACATTAATGGGGTAATTTATTCTTTTATAAGGACAATCTTCATCACCAGTCAAGATGTTCACATCCCTACTCGCCATCGCCTTCCTAGGCGGATGCTTAGGAATGCCCACCACAACCGACATTCCGGAAACAAATACCACAGACTTCATTGGTAAGTTAATTCGCTCGCTATCACTTTTTATTACGAGATTTCAGGAACATAACACGGTGATCTTTTAAATACGAACAAATACTTTCTCATATGAAATACTACAACAAGGAGAGCAAGACCAGAGAAGCAACGAAAATGTGATAATTGACAAATGGTCACAGTGGTTCATTCTGACAGTTCATGTAAATGTTAACCAACGAAGTTCAAGAAGTATCATGAAATTAGAGTATACCCGTTAAATCTAATTTGGCATTCAGGTTCAAACTCTTATAGTGTAAGCTTGAGCTCTACTGTCAGAAAAATGGATTGCACTTTTCCAGTGTTTGCTGACAAAACTATTTTTCTCATACAGATTGCAGTTTGTACCGCCCTCGTCTGATGACATTCACATGTATGAAGTATTCACACAAGGAGACTGGATGAACGTAACTTGCCTCCATGCTCTAGTCTGGGATCAAGATTTGTGCAGATGCGAGAACCCTCCAACGGGAGACATCGAATGTCCCGCCCATCGAGAAGTCCCAGGTGTACCTAACCAGTACCAGATAAATGTGTGGGGTGTCTGGCAGGAAGAGGCCTTGGAGTGTCCCAAACACCAGATCTGGAATCAAACTGGTTGTCGTTGCGATTGGGACCCCGAAGGACCCGGTGGCGTGGTGGAAGCACCTGGTAAATATCTGACGAGCAATTGTCTAAAGTGAAAATTGATGCAAGTGGTGCATTAATTTGTGCCTTTTTATCGTCTCAAGTAGAAAGACGACATTCAATTGTGAGTGGAAATTTAAAAAATATAATTTATTAACTTTCACTGATCTGTAATCCTTATCACTGTATTGCGTTCCATGTAAAAAGTCTTGGAAAATGAGACAGACTAGTTTAAAAATGGCCTTTAGAAGGTTAAAAGTTTTGACAGAGGCCTGACAAGGTGTGATGGTTTAGTTCATCCAATGACTCGAAGGCTTTGATATGACTAACATGTTCGTTTCTACGGCTTCAAACACAAGTCAAAGTAATATACAAACACTTAGATCAAAGTCAGATATATGAACAGCTATACTGTTTCTCCCCGGCATTAGGATTCGAATACCCGACCCTGACACGATCCTGTGACGTCATGTTCAACGCAACATTCGATAAGGACATCAAAGAGCACCAGTCCAACTACTACATCGGACGTGATCCTTGGGGGCAGTCAAGATTGAGGATGTTCAGGGAGCTATTGGAGGTGGCGCTGTCCGCCTGGATGACGCAAAAATGGTCATCTGGGCTTTGGCAGGTAACGACTTTTCCGACGCTTTCCAAATCCAGCTGAGATTCAAGGTGGACATTGCCGAAGATGGATACATCACACTTTTCTCCAACGATTGTGGAAGCTCTGATCCCTCAATCATCGTCAAGTACAACTCTCTTTCCAACCAGTACCAAGTGTTTTTCCGTGACAACAATGGAACCACAACTCTCGATTGTCAAGCCCAGGTAAGCCTTTACCACGTTGGAGATCCTGTATTAACAGTTGTAATAAAAATGCTACTGTGCATAGAAATATACATATTTGTATACATAGCAGTGGTTTGCACAATTTCCGTGATGATTAAAGTCTTTCGCCCATACAGTTTCTTGCGTAATTCCGGCATCATTGAAAACTCTTTACTGCTGCTGTGTATAAGGATGTCATAATGACTTTGCATACTGCTTTAGACTATACTAAACCTAGTTACGTTTTGTACTTCAAAATTTTTTTTTATCTCCACAGCATTAAAATTATTACAAATTGTATGTGTTTTCTAAACTTATTTATGAAATATTTTATTGTTCAACTTTTCGTTAACGTATTCTTACTTTTGTTCCGCTATGTTGCAGTCCACCCCTCAAGATTTCGTCACTGTCTCCCTAGAGTTACAGGAAGGGAGGTTCGCCCTTGTGGTTGATGGCCAGGCTGCATGTCAGCCCACAGCTTTCGCTGGTGAGAGAATACGAGTTATTTTAATTCGATACTTACAAATTACACATGTCGTTTATTAGATTTTCGTTTTTCAAGAATTACATAAAATAACGAATAAATTTTATTAATTTAATTTGTTAACACCATACTCACATAAAATAACAGGATCAGTGATAATATGTTTGTGTTTGATTTACAAGACCATTTCTTTGTGTGCTCTTCAGGTCAGCCTCCCATCTCCCAGTGTCCTCTTACCTTGGGTGGGGATCCTCTTGGAGTGGACAGCAACCTGAATGGATATATGGATGAGGTAAGTGTACAGTATGATAAATGACTTGGTTTGTCCTTATTGAAACGTGTATGTAGCCCGTATATGAAGAATTTATTTCTAAAATTTTTTACACATATAAATTAAAGGCACGTCAATGATTGTCACAGACACTTTACACAACATCTGAACAGCGCATAGCAAATATTATATTTACTTTGGGTGATTTTAGCGTGCTTATCACAGTAACTCAGATGTGAAACACTGAGTTAAGACATTTACATACCAAATATGAGCTTAAATTTTACAGGTCGATTCGCTATACGTAAACAATATATGATATATTATTTATCACATAGAGACCCACTTGTTAAATTCGTCGTTTTATTCCCTGTCAACTTATTACTTAAAGATCTGACAATATTATTGTTTTATTATTGTCTTGATGTAAATTGTTTCTGAGACATTATAATTTCGTTTCGTTTACAGATTGTCATCAGAAGATACTGTGTCATTACTGTTTAAGGCGGATGGTCTGATCAATCTACAAGCTGTGATGAAGTCGTTATTTAAAACTGCACAGAAAGCCAAACAAAGATTTAAATCATTGTAGTAATAAAGGAAATTTACTAACTTATTTTCATTTTTGCCATTAAAGATCAAGACAATCCTAGTCACAGACACTCGGTCATATACCAGAAATATTGAACGATCTCAGTATTTGTCGCAATTTGTGAATGCCTTAAATAAAAGAATTATTTTACTGTAAAACCCATCGAGTTTGTGTACATGTAGACTATTAGTACCCATGGACCCATTCACTCATTTTAAGTAAGGTTAAGGGAATGGGATCTAGGTCAGGGCATGAGTAAGATTCGGGAGTTCTAACCACGAAGCTCATGAGGCGGGGTTCAATCCCGGGGTTATACAGGAAATTATAGTTACTTATTTATTTCATTGGTGTTTAACGTCAGTGAGAGAATGGAAAGTTTACAGGTTCCAAGACTGTCAGTGTTGGAAATGGCCTTCGCGGTAATAACCAGTCTTAGACGTTAGGCGAGACCCCACATCTTCGACCAAAATGGCGCGTAAGTTAGCTACCACCAAAGGATATAGTTTACCTCTGGTAACGCGGTTTCCTAACCCCATTAAATGAATATAAACCACAATAGGGTTGTGATAGAGTAAGAAACACCTCCTACGTGAAATGTCAAGAATAGTGAGTCAGCGTGTGCTTGGGGTTTAACGTCGTACAATTTTTCAGTCATATGACGACGAAAAAGTCCTTAGAGTGCATGTAATGTGCCTCCTTGTTGCGGGACGGATTTCCACCACTCTTTTATCCAGTGCTGCTTCACTGAGACGATCTATCGAGTGTCGAACTTAACAATTTTTCAGTTATATGACGACGAAGGAATCCTTAGAGTGCATGTAATGTGCCTCATTGTTGTAGGGCGGCAAGTAAGCCGCCCCGCCCGAGCCATTATATTGATACGGGTCAACCAGTCGTAGCACTATGCCCTTCATACTGAACGCCAAGCGAGGAACTTCCTCTTTTAAGGTCTTAGGTGTGACTCGACCATGATTGACCCTGGATCTACCGCTCCCAAAGCGGACACGACTTATCGAAAGCAAGTTAGTCGCCCCACAGGAGAGATTATACTGATACAGGCCAACCTGTCGTTGCACTTCCCCTTAACGCCAAGCGTTTTGTGGCACACCAGTATTACTCCGTCACAGAGAGCGTGGTGTGGCACATCCGTTTTACAGAACCACAGAGAGCGTGGTATGGCACATCAGTTTTACAATACCACAGAGAGCGTGATGTGGCACATCAGTTTTACAGAGCCACAGATAACGTGGTGTGGCACACCAGTATTACTCTGTCACAGAGAACGTGGTGGGGTACATCAGTTTTACAGAATCACAGAGAGCGTGGTGTGGCACACCAGTTTTACAGAACCACAGAGAACCTGGTGTGGCACATCAGTTTTACAGAACCACAGAGAGCGTGGTGTGGCACATCAGTATTACAGAACCACAGAGAACCTGGTGTGGCACATCAGTTTTACAGAATCATAGAGAACGTGGTGTGGCACATCAGTTTTACAATACCACAGAGAACGTGGTGTGGCACATCAGTTTTACAGAACCACAGAGAGCGTGGTGAGGCACATCAGTTTTACAGAGCCACAGAGAGCGTGGTGTGGCACACCAGTATTACTCTGTCAAAGAAAGCGTGGTGTGGCACGTCAGTTTTACAGAACCACAGAGAACGTGGTGTGGCACATCAGTTTTACAGAACCGCAGAGAACGTGGTGTGGCACACCAGTATTACGCAGTCACAGAGAATGTGGTGTGGCACATCAGTTCTACAGAACCACAGAGAACGTGGTGAGGCACATCAATTTTACAGAGCCACAGAGAACCTGGTGTGGCACATCAGTTTTACAGAACCATAGAGAGAGCGTGGAGCGTCATATCAATTTTACAGAACCACAAAGAACGTGGTGTGGCACACCAGTTTACAGAACCATTGAGAGAGAGTGGTGCGACATATCAGTTTTACAGAACCACAAAGAACGTGGTGTGGCACACCAGTTTACAGAACCATAGAGAGAGAGTGGCGCGACATATCAGTTTACCAGAACCACAGAGAACCTGGTGTGGCACATCAGTTTTGCAGAACCTCAGATAGAGCGTGGTGTAGCACATTAGTATTACATAATCAAAGAGAGTACATTAGTTTTACATAATCACAAGTAGGACATGGAGGCTGCAGCCTCACAGAGTAGGTGGTGTCGCGCGAGGATTGCAGCCTCGCAGAGTAGGTGGTGTCACGTGAGGATTGCAGCCTCACAGAGTAGGTGGTGCCACTTGAGGTTTGCACCCCCACAGAGTATGTGGTGTCACTTGAGGATTGCAGTCACAGAGTAGGTGGTGCCACTTGAGGTTTGCAGCCTCACAGAGTATGTGGTGTCACTTGAGGATTGCAGTCTCACAGAGAAGGTGGTGCCACTTGAGGTTTGCAGCCTCACAGAGTATGTGGTGTCACTTGAGGATTGCAGTCTCACAGAGTAGGTGGTGTCACATGAGGATTGCAGCCTCACAGAGTAGGTGGTGTCACATGAGGATTGCAGCCTCACAGAGTAGGTGGTGTCACGTGAAGATTGCAGCCTCACAGTTTAGGTAGTGTCATATGAGGATTGCAGCCTCACAGTGTAGGTGGTGTCACATGAGGATTGCTGCTTCACAGTGCAGGTGGTGTCACATGAGGATTGCAGCATTTCCAAGTAGGTGGTGGCGTGCACGAATTTAGATATACACATAATATCAATAATAATAATATTTTACTTAACTAGTACTATAGTGTTTTGCTTGCATCTATTTACGCCAGCACTTTAAGCCTTGCAGAAGATCTATACTAAGAAGATGTGTATAAACAGACATTCGTATACCAGCCGCTAACCAAAATGCACGTTCTAGGTCCAGGTATTAGACATAGCCATGAAGCAGCGTGTCAAGTCAGATTTTCCTGGTCACCGCCTGCACTGGTTTTACTGAGAATGTATTTTTTGCGTATTTTCCTTTCAAGTTCATACTATATTATATTCTAACTGAATACAATCAAGAGATGAAAGAAAAAGATCTATGACAGTCTCTCGTATCACGGTACTGAGAAATGGTTAAGCCTTAGAGGATATGCTGAAACTAATTTGATTTAAACGAATCAAAATCAAAGTTTTGAAATTTCCGCAAAGCAATGTCCCGTTGGATAATTTAGCCAACGCACAAAGTGTGTTGTGTTAAGAAAGTTTAGGAGGTTTTGTACAACGCATGACGAACGTTGGTACACAGAGTGACTGGTTAAGCCGGTCTTTGCACATAAATAAATATTTAACACATTTTAAAGGTGTAGTCTGTGTGTACAAACGAGGCGGCCAGGACATCGTCAAATTTGCAATGAACAAATGATGTCCTACTTGTGCTTTTGAACGCTTATTTATTCACATTAACTCAACGAACAGATATTTCTATAATTGGGAAATGTATTATTTTGCGTAATACAGAGAACAAGGAATATATATGGTGAAATTACTATAGGGTCCAACAGAAAAAAGCAGTTATTTACATTGCCTTGCACTATACATAAATATATGGGAGGAACGCCCAGCTACATTTAAGCTAGATTTCTAAAGATCGGAACAGGGGTTCGGTGATTTGTTCTGACTAACAGCTCATTTAGTAAGTTTCGTCCAAAAAGTATTTTCGGAGTATAAGTATGTATAGTTGTTATTTTTTTACTGAAAGTAAACATGACGTAAGTTCTGTACAATATTTGCCAACAACTATATTCGGGCAAAAAGCTGTTTAACTTTCAACAGAGTTATAAATGTTACAAGTTTGCAATTTATATTATATGTTTAATATATTTCCAGGTAAAATGTTGCGAATGCTCTGTTTCCCTGTGTTCATTGCGTCAGTACTATCAGGTATGTACTTACATATGCTCTTTGAAACATTTCTTACAGAAATTTGCAGTATAAGGGTACGGATTATAAATGTTTGTGTTTAAGTGTAATTCCGATTCGATTTTTCGATTTTTTCTATAAATGTAATAATAATTCAAAATAAAATAAAGATTTTTATACATTTCGCAACAGCAGTCGAAATACAACTATATAGAAAGTGGAGAATGTTTTCTTGGTCATATATAGGGCCATAATACTATTGCAGTTTGCCATGCGTTACACAATTAACCGTGTTTATTTTAAAAGTTTTATAAAGCCTCTAACTTACTGTGAATAAAATTTAAACATAAGACACGTATGTTTAGTTCTGACTCTTGCTCCTTTTTCTCAAAATAGGACAGAGACCATGTGAAACAATTTTTAACGCAACATTCAACGATGATTTGACTGATGCACAGAAGACAGCTGTGACAATCATGCCACACGGGTCCTTCCAGATCAAGACACCTGAAGGGTGTATTGGCGGCGGGGCGGCAGAGGTTCATGGAGGTGTGGCAAAACTATGGGTGTTCAACAACAATGATCTCAGCGACACTTTCCAAATTCGTTTCCGTTTCCAGAGTAGCATTAAACAGAACGACGTCTCTTTCACCTCGCTTGTGAACAACGGTTGTCTAATGGGAAAGCCATCCATTGTGATAGAATACCGAGCTATTTCCCGTTCTTTCCGACTCATGATTAGAGATGACTTCAAAAGTGAAATACTTAACTGCCAACATAAAACCGTGGTGAGTATATTGCACCAGACATCCTGCAGTTACACATTTTCGTTCTGCTACGTTGTTCTTTACGTGCTTGTATTATAACTTTTGATCTTGCATGATTATTCACGGGAATGTACTTTCACATGTTTCGATTTCGATACCCGTGTCAAACTTCATGCTGCATATTCAGCCGAGAGTCTTACACAAATCAGGTTTTATGTCTAATCCAAATGTAGCCTGGTTCTATATGGTATGAAATTACATGCCTTTAACCTATTTTTAGCCTAGTCGTTATGATTTGAAGAAATGTATAAGGTGTACACAATAAGGTGTTTTAGTAATTAATGACAAAAATGGAGCCTAATATAAATCAGACTTGGGACCGTCTGTGAATATCGATCTGTCAGAGTGAGTGAGTGAGTGAGTGAGTGAGTGCTTGAGGTTTAACTTCGTACACTCATATGACGACGAAAGAATCCTTAGAGTGCATGTAATGTGCCTCCTTGTTGCGGGACGGATTTCCACCACTCTGCTACACTGAGACGCCTTACCGAAGGCAGTAAGGCTCCCCACCCGAGCCATTAAACTGATACGTTCAACCATTCGTTGCACTTCGCCTTCATGCTGAACGCCAATCGAGGAAGTTACAACTTCCTCTTTTAAGATCTTAGGTGTGACTCGACCCATGATTGACCCTGGATCTTCCGCCCCCGAAGCGGACGCGCTACAAACTGTGCGAACTGTCCGAAAAATGTAGACAACTTATTAGGATAAAAAGTACAATTAAAACCGGATCTAAAATGGATATTTCTGCATCTCGAGAAAAAACCCCACTTAAATATCTATCAGCTGAAAAATGGCCATTAACAATCCTTTGATTTCATCCGGGAAATAGGAATTAAAACAAAGCTACTTCAGAGTTGATGATTGATGGTTTCAAAGGATTTTGACAAGTCTAAGTACACAGTGAACGCTTATTTTCTGCTTTTAATATCCTTAGATATCTTATCTACATATTCAGCATAAATTGTTGCGGACTTTCATAGCCCTCTTAATTGTACAACAGCAATGTTTAGGTGGCAATGAAGAAAAATGTAAGTCTAAAATTTCCTTTCAAATCTATGCGTCGGAACAAACATTCGTATATCAGCTGTGTAAAGAGGTAACATTATTTCCGCCTTTGGAAAATCGGTATAGGTATTTAGTCTAACAACAATTACTGTACACACTCTTTTATTGGAATTCTATGTGGAACGCTTAGATCACTATGGTGGCCATCGAAGGTTTTCGCCAGAGTAAAACAATCAGAAGGCATCTGTCTCATTAACTATATTACATCTACATTATCGCACGTATACACAGCACATCTAATCTTGATGTGTGAAAAGAGAAAACAATTTAATACAGTCAAGATCATATCTGAACCAAGTACAGATGTTTCATGTTTTGTACACCCTTGGGGGGAGTCCGTAGTCGAGGGGGTTAGCACGCCAGCGCGGCGCAATGACCCAGGAGCCCTCACCAATGCGCTCGCCGTGAGTTCAAGTCCAGCTCTCATGACAACTCTCCTCTCCGGTCGTACGTAAGAAGGTCTGTCAGCAACCTGCAGATGATCGTGGATTCCCCGTGGGCTCCGCCCGGTTTCTTCCACCATAATATTGGCCGCCGTCGTGTGAGTACAGCGTAAAACACGAATCAAATAAATAATATCAGTTATACAGTATGTATAGGACGGCATGAGATGTAAGTGTAAGTATATATGATTAGTTAACGCTATCGAATGAACGCCATGTGTGGGAAGAGAGGAAGGTTTTGAGAATATAATTGAGATAATAACAAACACCTTACGGAAGCCAACGATTTATTTTAATTGTAAGTGTGCACGCCTTATAGTTATGTATATTATGTATGTATAAAGCCGTGGGCAGTGTCTTATGTATTTTGTTGATGACATTTTTAAAGGACACATTTAAGATTTCGTATGAAAATTTGTTAAAAAGATTGCAATAATTCATAGCAACGTAGCAAACTTTTGAAAATAAATATAATCTGGAAGAACAATTATCCACGATGGAAGATTACTCCACAAGAGCATTGTTGCTACATTTTTAAAGAAACCAAGTGGAAAATGACGTGTATTTACATTTTTTCCCGTGCCCCATGATGGTGGACTACACGTGTAAAATTTCAGGGTTTAATCAGTGTAAATTTTTAGCTTTTTATGAAGACACAAGGGGGTAGTTAATTTTACGCTTGCTGGTTTGAAAATAGCATTAATCCATGGTTTTGAGCAATTAATTATCGTTAGTCAAAGAAATGATCCAATGGATGAGTATATTATAGACAAGGCCCACAAGGCATTCCGGATAAAAATAGTCAAATTTGAAATTAGGGCACAAAGTAAAGATTACATTGCATTTTTGCTTCAATTAAATAGTCTCCCTGGGGGTTTCAAGATGTATCCTTGGAATACCAGAACGGCAGGGTGGTACTCAGAGCTGACAGGGAAGTATGTGCTGAGGCCGAGGGTTTTATAGGTATGGTATACCCGCTTGTCAAAGTGCATTGAACACAACGTGTGTAAGAGAAACTAGTTTACACACATTATGGGCAGTGTTATTCTATGTGTATTTATACCAGTTTTAGTGTAAACAGTGTTTTAAACACATCGACATTATATTTTACGTAAAGCCTACCGCCTGCATAGGTGTTCTATGCCGTCGGAACATTTAAAAAGGGGAAACTTGGCATTAACAAACTTTTAAGTGGTATAACACATTATGGAACAGCAAGTTTCTTCTGGAAGTATTATCAAATATGTATTCACAGAAAAATAATTAAGACAACGATTATGCGCAGGACATCAGTGTCTGGAAATCAAAGAATCAAAAAAAAAAAAACGGTCTAACAAGATCCATAGTTAAATCTATCATGTCGTCGGACGCGTTGGAGAGGCTCAGAACTCCTGTCTCCTCATCGGCAAATATGAGTTCAATCCTGAAACCGTTAATGTCTGTTTAAAATTGCCAATTTTAACCTTCCTCCCTTGTCGCTTCCCACAGACGTGTATTGAACTGGTGTATCTATAGCCACGTGTCTGTCTCTTCGGCATTGCGCTCCAGATAGGCATCACTACCAAAATTTAGACCGGCTGCATGCTCATGACTACAGGGAGAAGCTGTCGGGATATTTAACAGAAATTGGCATTAAACCCCAAACAAACCAACATACAAGCCTTTCCTCAAACCGAGCAGAGTCATGAGGTTTTTCTTTTATTATACAAATATTATGGATATCATTGAAGTTGAAGAGTGATTTCCTTTCTGGGGTGTGTCAATATAACCTTTACCAACAGATATGTTAATATAACTTCTACCCACGGATAGGGTAAGAAAACCGTTACCCACGTCAGCCCACGCGCTCGCTCGATGCGACTTGTAGGCCTCAGACCAAACAGATCGTGTGTTCAAATAGAGTTATCGCTGCCGCGGCTCTTTCTAAATTAGGAATTTTTTTAGATACCCCTCTTACCAAGGTTGGTAGTTTACTCTGGACACTCCGGCTGGCCACACCGATCACATATATAAATAAAGTCATTAAGTATCTATCCTGTTCAGTGCAAAAAAAAACAATTATAGCTGTTATGAAACAGCTTTTTCGGTGTCCAAGCTGTTCATCCGATTGTGATAATGTCATGTCCTTAGGATTATGTGCAAAGGGGATATGGTCTCCTTCGGTTTCGATAATATAATCAGACGTACAGCACAGAGAGTAAGACCAAAGCACCAACGAATTGCAAATTCGAAAATTGCAAAGCCAGAAGTTTGGAAATGATCTGCATTATTTTGTTGTCAGTGGCTTGAGCCGTTTTGGAGAAGTGTCTTTTTAAAGCATTTTATTTAATATCTAGTATGGCCACCAGGTCAGGTGACTCAATCAGTCCTACAGTAACGGGGTACAACTTCAATCCTTTCTCTAAAGCATACATAAGTTCCATGAATTCTTGGCTGACCGTTTTTGAGTGAAAAGCGACGCCGTTTTGTTTTCAACACTTTTTCACATACACAATAGGGTTTCATACATGAAAGGCTTGATCCATAAAAAAACATGAGCTTACATACACCATTAGGTGTTGACTGATGCAACAGATAAGATTGCCTGTTTGCATGTTGATCTTTCAGAAAATGTTGTCATTATCATTGTTAACGTGTTGCAGGGAGACCAGCGTTAACACCATGTCCTCTATCTGTGGGCGGAATTTCTCGCAATTCCAGTGAAAATTTCTGGGGATACCTAGATGAGGTAATTTATTCATACATATGTATCCGCGAGTTCGTGTATACCTCTAGTAAATCTACAATAATTCTAATAAAGTACATCTGGTGTATAGAAAGTCTCGTTAAAGTCTGGCTATAATTGTTGAAATCCGACGGCGATTTCGTTGCATACTGAATCAACGCTAATTAGCTCCCCTGATAGACTTCTGTAAACTGTTTGTAAATTGTTAATGATGCCAGCTTATTAGCTTCTAATAGGTTCTGTTCTGACTGGGATATTACTTCCTAAATTGTATATTTCAACTTTTTTAAATTTATTTGATTGGGGTTTTGTGCTGCACTCAAGAATATTTCACTTATCCAACAGTGGTCATGCAGCATTATGGTGGGAGGAAACTGGGCAGAGCCCGGAGTAAACCTACCTGATTAACCTATCTGGAAGATTCTGTAATAAGGTTACCAGTGGTCATTTATGCTATGGGAAGCCAGTGCCGTATATACATGCGGAACAGAAGAACTATTCATATAAATGAGCAATAAAAAATGAGCGCGAATATATATTTTGTACTCTGTTACACAGAAAGGCGATACCTACAATTTTACTTATAATGAAATATGAAGAACTCACTCATATGCCTTTGTCGTAAAACTAGTAGAATTTCATGATAGATTATCTCCATTTCAGCTTCTGATTCGACGTTGGTGCGTTCATGCATAATACCTTTGCGTGAAGGAAACCAAGAAATAAACCAGAGATATGTATCGGATCTAAGAACTGTTGATTGTTGATTGTAATTAGCATAACAACGCATGATACAATAAAGTTAGTCTGCCATTACCTTATAGAATCTGACTAGTTCTGTATTGAGGAAATACGTCAATTGCATATGTTATCCATGTCGTGTACGATCAGCATAGCCTATGATAGCTTTGTGGTGATGTGTAGAGGATAGAGGATATTATACTCGTCTTGATTGTTCTTTGAATGGGCGACAAGCACAAGAGCCTTTGTTACATTTTTTTGTGTAGGCGTTGCATACAGGTCTAAAATTTAAGAGCTGATGTCTATTCAATTGGATTAAATTGTGTTTGAAAATATGTGGTTGTGTTAAATATAAGAACAAACACATTGAAAGAAAACAAGACAATTTTAAAATTCATTATGAGTATATTATTAATTTAGATGACATAAGTGTTTTAAAAACAACATTGCTAACCAATTCCTGGCTCCTCACAGTCATTAGAACGAACGCCTTGTATGAAAACAAATTTAACTGTTTCTTAGAGGGTTGGATATGCAGAAATTTCTCCAACATCCAGACGTATAATCATCAAGTGACTAGTGAATGTAAATAGAGACATTCTTTCCAGACGCATATATGCTCGTTCGGCACGTTTTTTGACATTAGGGGTTATCAGATGAAGGCTGTGGAGCAGCGGAGAGGGTAATCACATCGGAAAACTTAGTTTAGACAATATCGTCTCAGGCTGAACTACAAATTGAGAACGGAAAATAAACAGAAATTATTATTATGCAATGCAAAATTAACTTCAGCATTAAAATGATGTTATTGTTTACACATTTAAACAATACTTGTTGCAACTTTTATCAGATAATATTTAAATGAAAACGTAGTCAAACTACAAAGAAAAAGTGTTAATATAAAGCCGTCTGAAATTTTACTGGAAAATATGTTTGCCAGCCGTATGATAGCTAAGGGACAATCGGTTTGTAATTAATTGAATATATTCTTTTAACCGTAAAGTATCGTATTCGAAATGATTGTAGTTAATACATACGTCATCAAACCATCCAAACAGACTTGGTCTTGCGTTTTCTCCTTGTATATCATTTCCGAGGACCAAGGGGCACTTCGGTTGTTGAGGGACAGCTTTTAACAGAAAACCACAATTACTTATACTTTTATCTCTTTTATACAGCGCATCCACACCATTATTTGTTACTTGTAAATGTTAGCTCTTGACAAGGTTGGATAAATTGCGAAATCATTGTATCTTAGTTGACAGTTTAAAAGTAAGTCTTTACAGGCCTGGGCGTAAGCTTCATATACATTGATATTATCTTTTAATCTGTGAAAATATCTGAACACACAGACGCTCAGGCCAACCATGATTGATTACCAGTTGATTATGAACTTGGTGGTATTGCAAAGAAGGGATCGGTACAGTACAAATCAGTTGGTACTAGAACGTTATCTTTGAACACCACCATGTTTTGACTGAAACTGAAACAGGATGTTATCATCTGAAGTGGGACTGTTCAGTAACCAGTTGATACATGACTGTTTATTCCTGCCAAATGAAGAGTGGTTATGAACTAAGCTGTACAAAGCAGATAATTAGCCTTTGTGCAATGAGATCTTTAACGGGTTGTGTAAGAAAATCTTTCTTACCGGTTGCTCTCTCTTCAGTTCTGCAAAGTACGTCGTTTACAGTTAGATTAATAACCCCTTGTAGGAAGGACAGGGATACTTTGTTCCATTGGAAGCCATCCTGTAAAAGAGAACAATGTTGAGTGTTTTCAGACTGCTTGAATTGCAGAGGTACGTGTGTAACGAATGTATATGGTATATTTACGATTGTTTCAATGCCATTGATCGTAGCCTACGTCCATAACTGTTAACGGCTGATATACGAATGTCTGTCTCGACACATAGATTAGAGACAAAAACAACCCAAGTTCCCATAATCTGTTACATGTAACGTTATCGAAGAAGATACAGGACAGAATGGAGAAGACGGTAAAACAGGATAAATAGGCGTGTAGATAATTTAATATAATGAGTGTTTTAGAAGGTGGTATAGTCCTGCTGACAATATAAGGTGACCTTAAGCTAAGGGAGTCTTGACAAGAGGTCGGATTTCGCCCAGTTTCAAATATGGCCAATTGCAAACTATCAGAATGTCGTGGCTGCTCTGGTTTTGCTTTCCACGCTGTAGCCTTCTTGTGCATGTGCATCTGTAGCCTTCTTGTGAATCGGTATGAAACTGTATGATATGCACGAGGTTTAATTTGCTTACCGACACGGCGGATGTATCCTGACAAGTGAATTCGATGCGATCAGTCGTCCGTTCCTCCAGCAAAACTGCTCCTAGAACGACCTGGTACGACCTATCGATAGCTCTATAAGCAACGACAATTGTTTCTTCGGCCCAGCAACCATTGGTGATCAGTGCGACATAACTCTCTCTCGTCCCAATGTCATTTCTGGACTTAAAGCGGAAGTCCATGATGAATCCTGGTCCGAACTCGGTGTAAGACACCTTCCACACTAAAGTAG
Source organism: Liolophura sinensis (assembly GCF_032854445.1). Taxonomy (NCBI): domain Eukaryota; kingdom Metazoa; phylum Mollusca; class Polyplacophora; order Chitonida; family Chitonidae; genus Liolophura; species Liolophura sinensis. Next base: position 42,827,918 of record NC_088301.1, on the reverse strand, counting down.
GTCGCTCTGGCAGAATCACTAAAGCATTACCGTTTGCACCAAGTGCGTCAACTGTTCTGACAGAAGTCGCTCCCCTTACTATGACATTAGGAACTGGGCTAGAATTAAAGTCTGTACTAAAAATCGTCTCACATGGTGTAACTGTAACAAAATGAAAGAAGGAAAGTTGTATTTCAAGCAACCGACATGACACTCGTCTGTTAATTTTTATGTATGAAACAACTGAGCTTTGTTTGATTGGAATCAAGGCCTGAATGTCTACCATGGTTACCAATAATCAAGCAAAGGCTGTTAACAAATAGATACGACTTCCCCTTTGTCTGATTCTCCCCGAGACTACAAATAAGTGATTCCTTTTTAACATAGTTATATTTTGGAAGAGTGCCTTGGTGTTAATTCATAACGAATTGTGTTTAATACCGGTAACTAAGAAGATGTGTTTATCTCAATCATCAATTTTACATGTTTATCGGCTTTTACACTTAATATAAACACAGTCATGTTTACTGGACTATTTGTGTTTATTGAAATATCCACCACATTACTATCTGACATGTTTACTATAAGAAATATTTCTTTACTATAGCTAGTAAATAAAGCTTTCTATAAATAAACAAAAGGACGTGTTCCAAAACAGTGACAGAAAAGCCTTTAAAAACGAAACACTTATTTTTAGTGTGTACGGTTGAATTGTAAAAGAGCATTACTTTGACGCGTTTGGTCTCAAGAGTGTCCTCCAAAAAAGCTACTCTAAATAAAATGTGAATAAAATGTGTTTGATCAGATTTTAAATTTTAAGTATGATATTACTCTAGCTCTTTTTATCTAAATGAGTCTTTTAAACGCCCACATATTGGTATATTAAAGTAAAAGGAAACGGAAAATAGTTACAGTTGAACGTTTACCGTCAGGTACGGGGACTGCCTGAGGCCCGTCGGGATTCCAATCACACCTGCAGCCGGTCTGATTCCAGAATGTGTTAATAGGGGTGCAAACATGGACATTGAAGGGAGGCAAGGCTTCCTGATACTCCACAGACGACCCCTCGACCGCATTATAAGGGCACGGAGGCTGAGGAGGATACACGCAAGCGCAGAACGACTCATTAAATATGAGCGCCGAAAGTTGACAGTCAGACACGACCCATGTATCTGTGCCGTTTTCGTCTTGAGTCAACACCTCAAATTTATTTTGATCACTGTGAGCTCTGATTCTCCCTGCTTCGCATTCTGTAAATTATAAAACATTTAGCTCACTGATTATATTTTAGAACATTATGGAATGAATAGGGTAATTAATAAGGATTAAGTCCACTCCCGCAATATTGGTAATGAACAATTTATCTGCAATGAAAGGTCTTGTCCTCAGGTCAGTTCTCCAGCTGTTTTTTAATTCAGTCAGTCAGTTAATTAATGTACATCCGGTACTTGTTACGCACTGTACAACCAGTACCTGTTACTCACTGTACAACCACTACCTGCTACGTACTGTACAACCAGTACCTGTTACGCACTGAACAACCACTACCTGCTACGTAGGCCTACTGTACAACCAGTACCTGTTGCGTACTGTACAACCAGTATCTGTTACGTACTGTACAACCAGTACCTGTTATGAGCCTTTGCGTTGTTCTCCTTGGTGTTGGGCTTTCGGTTGTCGTCGTTGTTATGGGTGGGTTGTCGGTTGGTGGTGGGGTTGTTCGTCCATGTGCCGCAGCTATTAAGCACAGGCATACAGCGTATACTAGCATTGTGACCGATATATTCTGAGAAGAAAAAGGGAAAATGCTGATTTTCTGCACATTGTTTAATCCCAGCAACAGTTTGTTAAATATTACACATATTAGCCAAACATCTAAATGAAATGTATTTAGGTAATGGTGTCATAATATAAATACACGGAAGACTTGCATTTGGACCGCAATCCATACAAGGGGAAATAATCTTCTCGAAAAACATAACAACAAATCTATTAACTGTTAATGTATTTTGTTTTAAGGCATTTTTATTAATATTTTCAATCAATGACACATCATTTATATTTTATATTTAATCTTGTTAAATCTTGTTTAACAACATTTAAACATGTTCATGGTATGCGACCATGTCAGTAACAATATTCATAAATTTCTTAAAATAAAAATATATTCAGGTATGACATTTGGTTCTTTGTATCATTTTGTTCAACGGTGACAAAAGTCATTCGTAGAAATGGATTAAGAGTTACAGAAGTAAATGCTTTAATATCATCTTATCATTAGTGTAAAAAGACAAGTTTTGAAATCCGAATGTTTAATGAGCGGTGGGATGCCTTTGTATAGCAATAGGTTAAAACACCAATCTCATGAGAATGGTAAGCCCGTTAATGCATACCATGGTGTGAATAACTGTGCGAACAACCGCAGACAATCATGATATACATGACTCTATGTACACTTGTGCGAGAATGTACAGGGACAATCATGATCGTACATATGCTCTGGTGGGCGTAAGGGTATGCATGATTTTGTAAACACGTGTGCGAGAGTGTACAGGGACAGGTCTCGATTGTACATAAGCACAGACTGACACAAGGATATGTCTAATTTTGTGTACACGTCTAGAAGAATGTACAGGGACAATTGTGATCGTACATATACAGAAACTGACACAAAGATGTGCAGGATTTTATGTCCGCGTGTAGTAGAATATACAGGGAAAATCATGATCGTACACATGCACAAATTGACATAGAGATGTGCAGGATTTTGTGTACATGTGTAGGAAAATGTACAGGGACAATCGTGATCGTACATATGTACAAACTGACACAGTGATGTGCGGGATTTTTTGTAGACGTGTAGGAGAATCTACCTGGACAGTCCTGCTCGGGTGGGCATAAAGATATGTATGATTGTGTAAACACGTGTGCGAGAGTGTACAGGGACAGTCAAGATTGTACATATGCACAAACTGAGGCAGAGATGTGCAAGATTTTGTGTACACGTGTAGGAAAATGTACAGGGGCAATCGTGATCGTACAGTATGTGCAGGATTTGTACAGGGAAAAGCGTGATCGTACACATGCACAAATAGACATAAGGATATACATGATTGTGTGTATACACGTGTAGGAGAATGTATACACACAATCGTGATTGTACATATGCACAAATTGACACAGGGATTTGCAGGATTGTGTGCAGAGGAGTAGGAGAATGTACGTGGAAAATCCTGATCGTACACATGCACACATAGGCATAACGATACACATGATTGTATGTATACACTTGTAGGAGAATGTTTAAGGGCAGTCATGATTTTTCGTACAAGTGTAAGCACCAGGAGGCATACAGGCATACGCGATTGTATTCAGATAGAGGAAAATGTATTGGGACAACCGTGGGTTTTGTTCAAATGCTGACGAGCAAGTACAATGACATGCGTGGTTATGTATACACGCGCAGGAGAATGTACAGAGGCGAAGGTGATAGTGCTTACACGTCTACGAGAATGCACTGGGGTGTGCATGAGGAAAGTTTAGAAAAAGAATGCATAAATTGTCATATTTAAGTTTAATTTGAAATGTCTTTTTTGTTAATTTCGTAACATTCTCCAATTTAGCCTGAGGCATTTCATTTCTTCAATTCCTCTTAGTCATTCATCTCAGATAAATGGTAATGAGTTGAAAATTTAAAAAAAAACACAGAAAGACAAGATCTTTTCGCCTGGGCTATTTCACGATTTATCTATAGTAGAGTTCGCCCATAGCAACTGAGTGATACGGATCGAGCTAACCTTGCCGGGTGATGGGCGTTACACGTGTGCAATGATGAAGCTAAATTCAACGCCTACGTAATACATTTGAACCAGTAGTAAGTTAATTCTTCTGTACATATATCTATGTGTACTTTAAGCAAAAGGATTCTAACTGGGACTTGATTTTATGATTTATTCTTTACAAATTAACTATTTCAGTACTTACATTTGTTCCCTTCACAAACACTCTCTACATTCGCAGTTTATGAAGAATCATTATTGAGGTGTGGAAAATACATGCTAGCACAAAGTGAGGGGAGTTTGAAGGTATGCTTTAAAACACTGAGTTAAAAACACCAGGACATGCTTTTAAAGTTGGGCATACCGACTGCGTCCGTGTAAAAAAAATGTTTAACTAACCTTTGACTCGTTGAGCAGTTTGGCGGAATCTTACTCCTGCGGATGTGTCCCGTCTCCCTCAGTCAGAGTTATGGGGCTTGTCTGAGGGACATTCTCACACATGCCCTATATATATGCTGTAGGTTTCCTGGTTTTTTTTTTTCCTTTCGTGGCCCAAACATTTTACTTTTACTATCCTATAGTTTCGTGCTATTTTCCAGTTTCGTCTTTTGTTTTTATCTTTTCTACTCTGACTTTTTATAAGTGATTTTCCATCACTGGGCGTATGATAAAAAAAAATGTGTAGCAGGTGTTGTTTTTGGTTTGTAAGAAATCGTGGGTGTGGAACCCAGATGAAGATAACCCCCGATGGCCATTGGCTAGCCCCCGCGGCTCGTCTTGACCGAACCCTCTATTTCCTCCACAAGGTTAATCTCGGCTAATGACTGTGGTGTAGGTAATACAAGCCACAAAAAAGCAGAATAAATAGCATGTGTGTGAATGGTGAAAATATGTATATGACCGTGTGACAAATGACGGATACCTCTCCACTTAGAGAATTAGTCGTTAGAGTTCAATTGCGGACCTGTATATCGATTTCTTAAGTTACAGACCTTAATTGGCGATTGGGTAAGCAATGTTTTCTTTTTTAACATCACATAAAACAGTCAATGATCAACCTGATCAAATATGATGTTATTCTTTAGTAGCGCGTAAATAACCAATCAGACAAGTAAAATCAACCATGATGCGAACGTTTGTGATCAGCTATGAGGGTAAATCAATCTAGGAATGCAAAACGACTGTATTTGGGTACTCTTCCTTTAAAATATAATCTATTTTGTGTTTAAACCGTATATGCTCTTCTCATATGATATATGATTTGACAGTGCTGCCCAGTATTTTACACGTGTATATCCAGCTTAATGTGACAACGCATACTTTTGGTTAATTATTTACCTATGGGTTATAGGTTATAAGAACAAGTGCTTTTAACGGACTGAAGTTGTTAAAAAGGCCATGTGTTTGTAAGACGACATACACAAAATGCAGGTGATATATGAGTTAGTAGTGGTAATTAGTCAGTAGTACTAATGCAACAATTCTGATACCTCTCGGTGCTCTAAGACGCCTTAACTGTCGAGCTGTTGTCCTGGTGCATACAGAGGGTATACACTTACATCTTTAATCACCCACTTTATTAGATGACCCACCGGGAACAGTATACATTATTCACAGCTGCTGTGTTGGCAAATTAGCTATTGTTTTATTTCGGTGTTTTACTTTAAAACAGGGTTATATTTGTCAGTATATTTTATTCGTATGGGTATGTGCAACTCATCATTATCTGTGTTGTATTTATTTCTGGTTGTCCATCAATAGATCCCAAAAATAAAGACACGTGGAATGTGCTTTGATGAAAACCTCGAGCCTTTTTTGCCTGAAAAAAAAGACATTTACTCTAGGTTAAACACAAATATGCAGAGACGGACGTGCATGTACATGGAGGGTGGGGCGTTAACGTCCTAGAAAACAAGCATGAAAGTATTGAAAGTATTCTAGACTTTCAATAGAAGATCTATGTCATAAATAGTTTGCGATCAACTACCCTAAACTTAGATATCGTTTCAAGGGATTCTTTTTCATTTAGGTGCACCATTACTTTTTTCTTCTTTTTTTCTTTTACATATATATGCTTTTTATAGGTGTATAGCACAGGTCACATGGCGTATTTATGCGCTCCACCAAAATGTTGAACGGATCCCTGAGGTGCCTCTTTCGTGCTTTAATATTCATTTTATTCATCATGACTGTTACACGTCAAATTTAAAAAACATACTGAATCGAATCGGCTAAGTTATAATTTGATTTATTCACTTGTTTATTTATTTAATTGGTGTTTTACTCCTTACTCTAGAATATTGCATGTATGCAACAGAGGCCAGCGTTATGGTGAGAGGTAACCGGGCAGAGCCCAGGGGAAACCTACGACCATCCGCAGGTTACTGACAGACCTTCCCATGCCTTTGTACTGAGGCAAGTTTGCTCCCTACTATTGTACACTTATAAACGTAATACTGATTCCGCATGTTGCTGACAGGCCTTCCCACGTAAGGCCGGAGAGGAAGCCAGCATGAGCTGGACTTGAACTCACAGCAACCACACTGGTGGGAGGCTCATAGGTCATTGTGTTGATTTAGTTAAGGATTTTATTCAATGCACTAATATAGGAACTCATTTTTACATTATGTTATGGGTACAAATGTCATGGAACAGTCCAGCGGCAAGGGAATACTTTATACATAAATCATATAAGCCCATCCTTTCAACAGGTATAGCATTACCATTACAAATATTTCTTACACAACATTGCAGAAAAAATAGTAAAAATATATAACGCGAGTAGAGATGCGCCTTATCTACACAACAGGTTAAATTACAGTTCTTTTAATTAATAAGATACCCCGGTCAGATTGCAGTAATTTTGATAATCTCAAGATCTCTTGCAGTCTTAAAAAAAACATCACTTGCAAAGGAAAAAAGGTGATAAGGGCAATCTTTCATGCATTGGTGGTCATTCATGCACAGGCGGTCGTATCTCGGGCAGGATGATCATCTTCTACGTAGCTAATCTCGCTTATCTCTCTCGTACAGGCATAATACATCGTAGCAGTTTTCCCTTTATTAGCTAAAATCAAATTATGCAACCCACAGTACATGCAGAGAGGCTGTCTAACTTGATTCTGCATTTTCATTTAAATGCCAACAAGCCAGTGAATCGAGATGAAGAGCCTTTGATGCATGAGCTGTAGTGATCTCTAAGAAAACACTCTATTACACATGAACGAAGCCATATTGTTTCTTTCAATGCTAATTGTTTATCCATCAGATAACATCTACATACATTAATCAAAGAATACACGTCATATCATTCATCTTGGTTTGTGTCAACAAAGCACAAGGACAGAATAACTGTTGCGGGTATGTAGCTACTTCTGTCAGCCATGAATCTCTCCTTAATAATAGTTAATAAGGCGATAAGCCCGATTGTTTGCGTTAAGGTGTGTTAGAAGGTCATTCAACCAGGCTTCATCAGCGATAATTTAAAATATGATCAAATTAACTTTAGCCGGATTCGATGTGGCCTCTTTTCATGCAATATGACAATATGAAATATGATTGTTGCGAGTTTAATAAAGACAGCCCGTTTCATTAGCAAAAAACTTGCACATGCGGCGATATACAGCTTTTCATAACTAAAGGTTCCTAGAATTTCTCCTCAGAATTTACTGCGTGTACATGTCTTATGTACAGATATTGCATTAACCGCTTCGGTGGCTTAGAGTGTCTGCTTAAAGCGTCTGCTTCGAAGTCGGCAGAACTTAGAGCAAGGAAACATAACTGGTTGGCCCGGTGTCAGTACACTGAGACTGGGTTGGGTGTATAGTGGCTTCTGCGTCATACTTCCGGGGAGGCAGCACTTTTGGAGATATCGACAAGAAGACACATTATATGTACACACACCCAATGACTCCTCCTCGTAACATAACTGAAAACCTCAAGTGTATGTGTGTGTGTGTGTGTGTGTGTGTGTATATATATATATATATATATATATATATAATATATATATATATATATATATATATATATATATATATATATATATATATATATATATATATATATATATATATATATAATCATCAGATATCGTACAAGATGCCGTCGTGAGCGATTGACCCAAAATTTAGCCCTGGGCGTTGTATGCCAATCACAGCAACGCACAGATTAAATCACATTTTCCTGAAGAGTAATTTTGAAAGTTTGACTTTATTAACTGAATAGCGACGACATCGTTATTGTTGGAAAATTGCACGAAATCAGTGAAATAGGGCCTCTAGTCAATATACCTCAGTTATAGGTTTTATTTTAACTGTGGAGGTAAATGCATAAATAGTAGCAGCTTGCACAACCTACAGCACCATGGCTTGAGAAGAATTAGGTAATAAACAATGTAGCGATCTGAATGATTTAGTAAGCTCACAATCTGAGTGAATTTAGTTTCACCTCACTTCATGAGTAAACTGACATAGACGACCAGTGACTGTATCAACGTAAACCGAATAACATATTGTTATATTATACTTGAGATTCGCATAAACAACCAACCGATCAAAAACAAGTCCATGAAAAACATGTTTTGTTTTATTATTTTTTTAAAATTTTGATAGCTAATATAGAATAAACGCATTATGGCATATCAACACACTAAATGAAAGACGAATTCATTCTTGTGTACATGAAGATGTAGCACAACAGCTTCATTTCAATTTTCACAAATGTAGGTTTCACAGAGCATCAATCACTCATACATTATACAATTCACTGCACGTTGAAAAATAATAAAATTAAATAAAGATGACAAGATGCAGACAATAATATATACCTAGTATATAAAACAATGTGTATATAAAGCACAGCTGTTATCACTGATGTCGTATTCAAAGATGCTAGTCACTGGAGCATTATAAAATTCATTGCATGTGGAAAATAATGAAAGTAGAAAAATGTCAGCATAGAGACATCTCCAATGCACACGGCTAATTAAACTGTTGTACAGGTAAGTAAATTTTATTAACTCTCATCTACAGATAGTATTTAATGTGAGCACCTCTCGTGGGAAATTATTTTTAACCATAACTTAAATAACTTGGAAATAATTCATTTATAATGAGAAGGGAAGTCTGTTTTACCTGAACCAAGATCAGTTGCCAGATTATGGCTATTATACCCTTGGCACATACAGAGGAATAGTTCAAAATATAACACAGACATTAACCCACATTTTTGAACATAAATTTGCCACATATCAGAAACATAATAAATATAATATGCATTTCTAAAACTAATAAGAACAACAGTTAAGTGGTGCTTTTAGATGTATGCGTGCGAATTGCATAATGATAAGGTAATTACCCAATTGCTGCAGCAGATAAGCACATTAATAACTATTCACTTATTCATGCTGACTACCTGTGGCAGGGAAATCAGTCACTTGCTGTGCGATGATGCCCAAGTCCTGGCTGCAAACTATAGTATAGCCATAAGGACTTAGGTATGTAGATTCCCTTGGTTATCCCCCTTTATTACATTACGGACATTTCTGATAAATCAGTTTATTACGGGATTGGCGACCTGCAATTCCTGTCCACTGACATCTGAAAACAAAGAAACATGAGGCATAGATGTGAATAGATTGGGATAACCATCATTTCTAGGAGGAAACTTAAAATAATGATAGCTGTTTCAAGGCTTCAGAACGACCTAGTGCCTTGCAGGGTTTGACTTATCGCTGATAGCAGAGTTTTGATTTATCAGTTACCCAGATATATAATCCATAAAACCCAGTTGATATTATCGAGAAGTAAGCAGTTTTGACTAACCCAGCACAAACCAGTGAGGTATGGCATCAGCCGAGTATTCGGTTTGATTAAATTTTTAAATGGTAGGTATAAATGACATTGCAAAGTCAAATTACATTGATGTACCTATCATTATATATTTGATGATGACAAATTTTCAGGATTCCGGTCAGTTTACCACCATGAACTACTGCTAAAACTTAATACTACACCGATCTAGTTTCAAATTACCTACCACGTCAATATATCCGAGCATAATGGATTCATCCGAGGTCCGTCCATCATCATATGTAGATGGGTACCCCCCTATAGCCAAAGGACACTTAAACTTTGGATACCCTGCACAACAGACACAGTGAAAGTAGAGATATGGCTGTCACATGGAAGCGCTTATAGAAGCGAGCGCGACAAAATAACAGGGTTAGCTTATGGTTTCCGGAAAATCTTGACCCCTTCCTTGGTCCTTGAAACTCAAATTCAGCTATCCCTGTCTCGTCTGTGGATTTAAGTCAGGAGGTATATCGGATACTTGCCGAAGGGCGGCGGTTTACTCTGGGCACTTCGGTTTTTTTTACCCATAATATAGACCGTCATCGTATAAATATAAATTCTTGAATGTGGCAACAATCAATAAAGTCAATAAATCCATCAATTCCATATCAAAATGCAAACAAGACGAAACCGTCCAAAGCTTAATATCAGTATACCGGGTTTTGGGGTAACATTTGCTCAGTTTATTCAGGAGATTGGCCTGAAGTTTATCAAGCACCTAGATGAAATCTTAAGTCTCGGTCTGGAAATTCATGTGTATTAAAATATTCATGTATATTAAAAACAAGTTACCTGTGAACTCAAACTGTAAACATGGCTTTCCGTTAACAGCCATGATAACTTCACCATCCTGATATAGGATATATATGCTCTTCCAAGAGGTAAACTTGTCCTGTAAAAAGTTATGAAATCAGCCTTTTCTACTAAACATACACATCAGTTAGTATCGAGGAACAAAGATATAGAATGTGTTTTACGAGTGAAAATAACATTAATATATTTTATCTAAAAGGAATAAAACGAGCAATAATAAGTTGTAAATAAGTTGTACTTACTCCAGCTTCATAAAAGCATTCCTGTATCACCGGAGCTGGTTGAGTTTCGTTCTGAAGGAGTAACCGATAAGTATAGGTGCTTGGCTTATAACTGCAAGATATAGTTGCGGTGTGATTTTCACCCTTACTGGAGAATATCACTTGATACTTGTCTTTTAAATCTTCCCTGTTTGTGGCCTCAAGTTTAAATCTGACGTAAATCTGAAAGGAGACTCCCAGTTCGTTGTTGAGGAAGATGGGTACCAAAAGCGGAGCTTGATTGAGGAAAACGGCTTTGCCATTATATGCGTCCACGTCTTCAACAGTTTGTGTCTTTTGTTTGTTTGTCTTTTTAATGTAATATTTAGAGCTGACCGTGTCTGTGTCGAAACAATAATCAAACATGGTGTCACACGCCGTGCTGTCTGAAACAGAAATAAAATATGTGTCACGTAAAGGTGGCCAGGACATCGTTTTGAAAACTATTACCTGAAACACTGGCTCATGTTACCATTTTGTCGAAATTGTTCTATAGTGACGTACAACTGTAGTTGTGTGACACATTTCCAACGCCCCAAAAATGCTCAAGGCAGAAACTTGCAGTGTCCGTGAAGGGGAAATTACTCACATCCAATTCGAAATAACAGGCTAGAATATACGCATAAATTTTAAAAATAAAACGAATATGGGAATCTGACTATATGGTTGTAATCGGAGAACTTTTCTAATAGGCATGCGTGGGAGTACTTGAAATATCATCTACATCAGGGGAACTACGCGCGAGCACTCTGCCCACTCCAAGAAAATCAGACTAACCCCGATGGTCTGTCTACACTCAGGTAATCTACCTACACTCCGAAAATCTGACTGAAATCAACTCAAGCACTTTGACTTTACTCGGGGAGTGCATTCGTTAAATATAATTAAACTCTGACGATGCATAGTACATTTTTTTCAAAATCTGACTACACTAGAAGGAATCTTTTTAGACTTGGAAAATCTGATTACACCAGAGGAGTCTTTGTACGTACATTGGGAAAATTTAACTACACTAGAGTAGTCTTCGTACATTGGTGAAATCTGACTACCCTACACCTGTCTTCGTACACTGTGGAAATTTGACTACACTAGAGGAGTCTTCGTACATTGGTGAAATTTTACTACAGTAGACGAGTCTTTGTACACTGAGGGAAATCTGACTACACTAGAGGAGTCATCGTACACTGGCGAAATATGACTAAGCTAGAGGAGTCTTCGTTCAGTGGGGAAATCTGACTACACTAGAGGAGTTTTCGTATATTGGGGAAATCTGACTACACCAGGAGAGTCTTCGTACACTAAGGAATTTTGACTACACTAGAGAAATCTTTGTACATTAGGGAAAATCTGAGGGCGGTCGAGGAGTGACTATATCAAAGGTAGCCTAACTACATTCGGCAAATTTGGGTATACTAGTATAATCTGAATATGCATACACTTGGAGAACACGTAAATGACTTGTTAATAGTGTAGCTTGTGGTTGTTATACTGGGGATAGTGGAGGACTCACTCGTTTATATTTAACCTTTTGATTGGTCGCTTAAATGAATATAAATGAGTGTTACCCGGATCAACATTGATCGTCTCCTGGTGTTGTACACATTGACAAACTGTTTGGTTCCACGAGAGTTTTTCATCAAAGTCTCGACAGTCCTTGGTTTCCCAACTGTTGTTGGTAGGATTCTTTTGCTTATACTGAGACGGTTCACCGGCCACAGTTTGAAAGTTGTCGCAGTGAGTGTGCTGCGGGTCATGTGCTTCCTCTTCCGTCCAGTCAGTGGCACAGTAGCACCCGTTCCGGTTCCACTTGGTGCCGGGCCTACAAGTTAGGTTCTTCCACAGTCCTCGTTCCTTCAATCTGTACATTGCCTTGTCTGTCAAATGGTCGCTGTATTGAAAACATTCTGGAAAAGAATAAATACACACTTTTAAGAGGCAATATGTTTTGTAGATTATATACAGTATAAATACATATAAAAATGACATGACGATAACACAGATAAATTATTACTGTTTTATCTTACACCCGATACGTACCTTGTTATTTAAATATGATAATGATGCTTAATTAATAAATAAAAGCCTACCAAATTCCACACAGGTCACTATTGTCAGGACAAGGGAATGAAATAGCACAAAATCAAGGGATTCCATAGCTAACATCCTCCCCATGTTGTCTTCTGACCTGAAAATACAAATTAAAACATATCACAGCATTAAATATACTGAGGCGCCATTCAGGTAGTAGTGAAGGAGCACATTTCTATATAGCCTGGTAAGCACTGGTATACAGGTATAACGTCCTACCCAGGAGACTCTGAACATATACCATATATATTGCATTTAACCATGTTGTCAGCTAAAGATTACCAAACAAAACCACAATCATAAAGCTTCAAAAACAAATCCATTTGCCATACCATTGAGAACGGTATCTCAGGGTACACTTTATTTAGGGGCCGGTAGCATGAACACAACTTAAGCGTGATCTCAGTGTGTTTACGAAGAAAACTTCTGTTGACAAAAATATCATACTATGAAACAATGTTAATTGCTTTCGTAAGCCAGAGTCGTGTACAGCTGTAGATTGTCAGCGTTATGATCGTAATGAAACTGTTACAACGTACCGTGTCTCTTAATCTAGCTTCCATACATGAACTACAGCCGTGAAGGGCGCCATTTTGTTTTGACACATCCTTTACCATCAGAGAGACCTAGAAAGGAAACAGACCATGACGGCCAGTGCTGGATCTTTGCTTATCACCGCACACCTTAGACATTGAACCCAGTGTTACCTCCCTTGAGTACGGTGACCTAAACAGCCTAACTTCTTGTGTTGATTTATTTATTTATTTGATTAGTGTTTTACGCCGTACTCAAGAATATTTCACTTATACGACGGCGGCCAGCATATGGTGGGGGAAACCGGGAAGAGCCCGGGGGAAACCCCACGGCAGGTTGCTGACAGATCACTTCTTGTGTTGACCTGCATATGAATATATAATATAAAATATTTCCATATTAATATATTATAATTTTACTCTATTAACTCAGTTAGGGTTGCAAGTCATTTTATAACTACACTTGGAAGGCCAGGTCCAAACTTTGACAGGGTAACTGAAGTGAAATGGGTACAACCTCTGGCCAAGCGGTGTAACCGTGGGTTGCAATTATCACAGGCGTGGTGTTCTGTATTTGAGGCCGGATTTCACTTGATACGTGTGATTATTTGACAACCATATTACCGTCGTCGCTTTTCTGCTTTTACTCTATGCTCAGTATTCACCATTCTGCTGGTGGACTTGGTATCCTCGAGGCCTCAGAACACAATATTTTGAGTAATTCTAGATCAGATACGTCTAATAAATTGCAACTGACACCATTGCATGTTTTCACCTTATTCTCAGCCATGGTGCTAAGGGGTGTGTACGTTGCTACTTGTAAGCATATACATGAACAGTTGGAATAAAACCCTGAGAGAGGTAAATTGAAAAGAGGCCAGATTTCACCGGTAAGAAGTGCGACCATTTATCAATTATGACGCTGTAATCACTGCTCTGATTTTACTCTCTACTCAGTAGTCTTTTACCTTGGTGATTTTATCATAATAGGCATATTAAATTTAACGTATCAGTACTCTGGATATTTTCATGTGTTGTTTCAATTAGGTAGATCGATGTTGTATCTTAGACCTATCACCCTTTAATTTCAACACGGGGCCAACGTGGCTCAGTCGGTTAGCGCGCTAGCGTAGCGTAATGACCAAGAAGCCTCTCACCAATGCGGTCGCTGTGAGTTCAAGACCAGCTCATGCTTCCTTCCTCTCCGGCCGTACGTGGGAAGGTCTGCCAGCAACCTGCGGATGGTCGTGGGTTTCCCACGGGCTCTGCCCGGTTTTCACCCACCATAATGCTGGCCGCCGTCGTATAAGTGAAATATTCTTGAGTACGGCGTAAAACACCAATCAAAAAAAAAAATTAATTTCAACACATATTACAGAAGGGTTTAGTTGAGTTTTAGAAAATGATGCTATGAATAGGGCACCCATGTAGTCATTTGTAACGTTTACAAAATAACCGCACCTTTAAAATTATATCATATCAACACAGTTTATGTTGTGTTTTTCGAGACTTTAAGTCCAGACAAAGCTCCACATTGTATGCTGTAGGCGTGTAAAACGATGAAAATGAACAAGCCATTGAGAGCAGAAGATCAAACCACAGAACCATGGAGACAAGCTCCACCGTCAAGGTGTTCGAATATTCTTACAGCTGAAGGGAAGTTGTCGTCCTCGCTCAACATCAAAATTACTCAATCCAAACAAAAGCAAGAAAAATGACTTGAACTAAATCAGTCTTGGTTATATTGTTCTGATATTACAACATACGTATATATACTCCTGATGAGTCACTTTAGTTCATGTTTTACTTGTCCTTTTTCACAGTGAAATAACACTCTGAAATGAGAATGAAGGTAGCCAAGCATGATCTCCAATCCAGGCTTCGTCCTCGTGTCAAAGGAGGCTCTATGCCCCTGGCTGATGTCTTGTTTTTGAACCGTTTAAGCATGCCACTCATCACAGGAAATGCTGAAGTGGCTCTGCATCACACCTAGAAAAATATACAACATTATATTTTATCAGAAATGTGCATCAGAAATCATAAAATGTAAGTAACCACTCTGTCGGTCATTTCAACTTCCTGTGTTTAATGGTCGAGTTTATGTGAACAGTCACCTTCTTTTTAAACGCCATATGACACAGCCCTCTCTTCATGTCCATGGCTTTGTGATAACTAACTCATTAAATCTGAGTGAACGTGCTAGCGCAGCACACAGGTTCAAGAGATTTTCACCAATCGCCGTGAGTTTAAGTCCAGCTCGTGCTGGCTTCCTCTCTGGTCCTACGTGGGAAGGTCATGCAATAGCCTGCTAATAGTCATGAGTCTCCCTCGAGCTCTGTCCGGCTTCCTCCCACTTCTGGTCGCCTTCCGGCTTCCTCCCAGTTCTGGTCGCCCTCCGGCTTCCTCCATCTTCTGGCCGCCGTCGTATAGGTGAAATATTCTTGAGTATATGGTATAACACCAGTCAATCAATCACTCAATCAATCATTTAAAATCAAACCATTTATTATCAATCTAGCAGTCGAGGCAAGGCTGTAATAGTCACCTGCAACGAATTTTTAAGACAAGACAACTCTAGACCATGCATACACGCTTCGATAAAGTGTTCAATAGGAAATTTAAAAGCTTTCTATTTTTGTGCTGTTGCACAAGCGAGATATCGCAACTCAAAGTAAGAACATCACGCACACTGAGACAAACTACAGCGCCGCTATGTTGTGAGTTATATTATGAGTTATGGCCGCCATGTTATGAGTTAGCGCCGCTATTTTATGAGTTATGTTATGAGTTATGGCCGCTATGTTATGAGTTAGCGCCGCTATGTTATGAGTTATCCAATCGTGAGTTATTTCTATAACCCGAGGACGCGTCTGTTTTCTCCTACGTCACTCGAGCCCTCTTTTAACATTAAGTGCCCCAATTGAACCATATGTGCGTGGGGTATGGGAGACACAACACCGTGTGCTCTAACATAGAGCATCCGATGTCCTCGTAAGAAATTGATTTATACAGATACCAAGTAAATGTATGTTACCGTTTAGGTCCGTTTTCACCTCTTTTCCTAAACAACTCAGGTTATATTATTTGTTGTCATTTCTTTTAAGTTATACAAGTGTACAATAATAAATTTATAATTCGTTATGAGAGATGTACTAGTGACAGTTCAAAGGTACATGTACATATGTTCATAAAGGCAAACCATACCTAAAGTGCAAGGTCTGTTAAAGTATCTCAGCTGCCTTTTTTTGGTTTTTATGTAGCCATATACTTATTCATATGCAGACAGTGTGCGTTGTTTGACCCCAGTTAAGACTGGGCTACACTTTCCAGGTGAAAAGCTTCTGACAATGGAAGGCCAGATTGGAAGCTAATTGTCGCCTGTGGTAAACTTCCAAGTCATTGACTCCGTTAGATGGAATAATAAAGATAAAAAATGGATTTACAGCCTTGGAAATAGTCAAATAATCGGTGAGTAGGCGGCATCCTTTTATTACTTTACGAACAACTGGTTTTGACGTTAATAAGAGCAGCACAGCTTGTAGGAAAACGTTGGTCTTGCTATAAAAACCGGATGCACCGGGTTATTCATAAGTAAGGGATCATAAATGGAACAGAAATTTTGACACTTGTCTAAGGTAGGAACGTTACTTCAATTCTTTCATTTAATACTTTCTTACTTTTATTACAACTTTTTAGTCTATGTGTCCATGAAAAAAAAAACGTGTTGGTTTATTTACATATAACAAAACACACGGCTAAACAAAAGCCGGCACCCAGCTGCAAAATACATAAAAATGACACTTTATAATGTATATGAATATCTGTACATAGCTGTGGATTGTACTGGACGTTTCGTTTTTCTCACTCAACATATTTTTTCATGAAATAAATTTTGTGAATTTTAAACAAAACAATAAACCCAGAAAAAGGACTATTAATGTGATATAATAAATGTCACACGGTTAATGTCAGGGTTTATTTTATTTCGTGATGTACATGTGTAATTCACACATTCTTAGAACAAGTTTTATGAAGAAGTATATAATATAATCAGAGACTACAGCAGAGAGAGTAAAACCAGAGCAGCGACGACAGTGTAATAGCTGGCAAATGGTCAGACGTAAAGCTGTGTGTTACTAGATCGGTAGGGTTACGAAACTTATGATTGTTAACACTTTATGTTCGTAAGTACTTGATTGCAGCTTACTTCTGTCCTGTATGTTTGCTGATGAGTGGATTTTCCGTGATGTCATGCAATAACTAGCCCTTAGTTAACCAACTGTAAACAACCTGGAGTTTGCCGATAAGCCACTCTAATACTGATTATCATTTGATCAAAGAAGTTTATTTGTTTCTTTTTGATCTTTTGATGACTTGGGACTTTCAGATATAGCATTTTGGTCATTGCTTTGGTATTGTTTAATATATTCAAACATGAATGCCAAAGTAATACCTTACGTAACTGTAACAACAGAAAGCACTCATTGCAACACCACTCAGTCCAGATACCGTATCACTCGTCACAGCACATATGTAGTTGTGTTAATTATAGCACAACAGTGTCCTTATACTGAGTCACTTGTATCAAATGTCACATAACAAAGTACCGAATTGTGTAATCTACAACACAACAGATATGCGATCCAAAGTCAAATGCATCACCAAAGAGTCTTGTTTCTGTGTTAACCGTCACAGTATCATAGAAATCACACACTTCTACTGACGTGTCAGTTATCACAAAAGGGTATCACTTGTGCAAATTGTAACACTACAGAATTCCGACACGGTATCAGTTGTCAAAGCAAAAAGTATCGATTTTGTGCAAATGGCAACGTCACACAGTCACAGCGTTGTATGAGTTGTCAGTGGGGGAGGTTCCGATTTTGTATCATTGTAACAGAACAGAATTATCTTACTGTGTCAACAGTATGTATCAGTTGTAACACAACAGAATTATCATACTGTGTCGGCTGTATGTATCAATTGTAACACAACAAAATTATCATACTGTGTCAGTCACCCTAAGATCGGAGTACCGATCTGGTTAGCTCCGAGATCGTTTGACCGTTCTGAATCGTTACATTCACTAGCCTAGATCTCAGTCCTGCGCCTGCGCTTTCTTTAAAGTCTAAGAGATGTAGGGGACGAAAATAGGTTTCCCGTGATCTTTAATTAGTACTAAAATGTAAAAGTCATGAGTTCTTATTCAACACAACGTTAACCAACGCATCCACTCGGACAACATCAGAACTTCGCACACCGCCATTTTTGAATCATCTGACTCCGTTGCTACGGTGGATTCGACTGGCCTTCCCAAAATTAAGATCATGTTCTCTTTTCACCATAGTTCCATGGGCTCACTATTAAAGTAATGGTCAAAGCAGGGGTTCTCGAACAAGTTACAGTTCACCATTTTAACGAGAAGTTGTTATCTATTCAGATGTTCCACTAGTTTTCCGGATCATTCCCGGACGATACTGAGTGCGGCCGACTTGAATCAAAAATGGCAGTTAGCTAAGTTTGGCTTGCTGTCAATGTACTTGGTACATTTGTGTTAATTGTAACATTATAGTCTTTATTATTTACTAATAAGTGATATGAAGTAAGAATTATACAATACCATTAAAAGGAAGAATGTTTTCCTAGCGTACAGCGATGGCATGTTGAGGATAGCTCCAAAGGACTGAGTTCCATGTTAGTGAATCGAAGAGGACAGATCTATATTTCGGAAAGCGAAGCTGGGAAGAATGAAACAGTTCTCAAATCAACGTTCTGGTGTTAATTGACATCTGATAATGTGTAAATGTTTAAATCTAGCCACTAGATTTACAGTTTACAATATGTGTTACAGCACAGAGATTCTATATAGTCCCACAGGACGCAGTTTTCGAGCCAAGTCATTATGACAAGTACAGTCTCATGCTTTTTAATTATGTTTTCTATATACTATCCCTGGATTGGGCCTATATGTCAGCGGCGATGTCACACCACAAAGCGACGTCAATCTTTTGTCGTAACATCGGATCTCGAAACCTGCGTATTATTAAACATAATGCTGGGCACCGTCGTATAAGGGAAATATTCTTGAGTACGGCGTAAAACACCAATCAAATAAATAAATATAACCCTCCTCAGAATTTCATTTGAACCCGTGTAGGCCTCTCAAATATAAAAGGACTACAGCATAGGGAGTAATTCCAGACAAACGACGACAGTGTGATAATTGGGAAAATGGTAACCCGTATTACGGGTGACTCTCAGAAGATATATGTTATATATAGATTCAGTTTGAGTTTCATTTTACACTAATGCTAGATCTTTTGTTATTTTCAGCGACACCGCCTTTTCATCATGCTGTGGCTCGCAATCACGGTTGTTATTTTTGGGCTGGTTGCACCGAACACAACGCCGTCACCACCGAACACGTTTTTTCAGGGTGAAACTAAATGGGGTAAATGGTCTTGCTTGTAAAACTGACAGAAAATTGCCATTTGGATAGGAATCGGTATAACGATTACTATGTACCATAGTAAATGTAGGGAGCCAGCCTTGACTCATTACAAAGGCATGAGACGGTCATCTAGCAGCCTGAAGATAGTCGTTGTTTCCCCCGGGCTCTGATCGGTTTCCTGCCACCATAATGATGTCCGCCGACGTATAAGTGACATTTTCTTGAGTACTGCACAAAATACCAATCAAATAAATAAATCATTTCTAGATTGTATGTATATATAGATGCACTGGACTTACGTCCTACTTAACAATTTTTCAGCCGTATTGCGACGATGGGTTATTAGGTGTGTAGGGCGAATCCATGCCGCCAAAGTGCTGCGGTCACTGAAGTATCATGCCGAAGACACCAGACATGACACCATACCCAGTCACATTATACTGACACCAGGCCAACCAGTCATGTTTCCCTGCTATGACCTCTTAGTTTTTTGGTATGAACGGAACATGTCTCCCGACTTCGAGGCGGACACTAACTATTAGGCCACAGAAGCGGTGTCACAGGGCCTTGGTGATAATAAGTGATCATCGGTGTTACTTGTCTTCATCAATGTATAGTCAGAAATATGAGAAAAAAAGCATTATTCAAGTTTTTATAATCTTCTCATGCAGTTTTCTTTTTCAACGGGTGTAAATTATCTCCTGGCATCACTTTGCTCTTTGCATTTGCGTCATGGTCTCGCCTTATGTTAAACTCTCTTTTCTGTGTTCCATTTATTGTACTATTTATTTTTTTTTATTTTATTCGACTATTTTTCTGATCTGATCTGTATTTCAATATTTCTTTAGATTGCACCAACGACCACGCTCCACACCCAACAGACCGGAGGAAGTTTCAACAATCACCTAATGGTTTTGAGATGGGCGCAGCTGTAGTGGAAACAAGTTGTGCTACAAAACTTCAGGTGTTTTCCCAGGTCAACGGGACATGCTTATGCCTCTACGCCCCAGAGCTTCGCGCGCTCTTAGAACAACCTTGTCAAGCCAGACTTGTAAGGGACCGACCTCAGGAATACGATATATTGGTGCCTAGTCTGAACAGAGAGACGATCGAGGAGCTGTATGTGAGACAATCCTGTTACGATTTACTACCAGGAAATATTGTGAATTACTTTTTAGACCAGAATGTGAACCCATTGTTCTTTAATTTAACCGGATGTCGATGTGACTGGACCCCAGAAGCCGACAATGTAAGAAGTCGCCCTGTCGGTGAAGGTAAGCTCCTTATTTGCATGGAATTAATTGGCGACAGTGCACAAGGTCAAGGCACACATATGCTGTATAACTATAAAACTATAATTTTTACAGAAAGTAGGAAACACTGTAGACATGACGGATATTTTGTAGGCATTCTCTGACAACCAACCACGGGTCACATGCAGAAAATATACACCCGGGAGTTGGTACAAAGAGGCGTAGGCTGAAGAGTTGAAGAGTTGAACCAGTGGTGTAACTTTCCCATCGCAAGCCGGGCTGAGCATTATTCTCTTGTAACACAAGGGGACTGCCCTACCTTTGCTCAGACAATGCGCTGTACATATGATACATAGTTAATTTGCATTTTACCCTTTAATGGCATTCCTATGTGTATTTAGTGTAGTGTATAATTGCACCCTCAACTTCTTATACCTGAAATATACTTCAACTGCGGCTTTAAGTCATAAAGTTTGTCAGATATCTGGCGAAGGGCGGTGGTTTACTCCAGGAATTCGGGTTCCTGACTCCCATAAATCTGATGCCATAAAAATTTTATGAACGAAATAGTTCTTTCTAAACTAATCAAATAAAAATTAAATCTTGCCTTCTTTTAAGCGTGTATTGTAGCATTCTCGCAATCTGATGAATATGCATAATTCATGCACTCTGTATTTTTCTTGTGCGACACTTTTTTCCAGGGGAAAAATGCGAAAGGTTGCTGGACCAGAACTTTACATCGGTTCGAGTGAGCTCCGACGAAGTCGGGAATTGGATCTCAGTATCTCCATCTACCAGACAGAATAACATGACAGTCATGGACGGCGGGTCTGTTTTTGGAAATGACATATACGCCACTCTGAGCTGGAAGCTCATGGGAACGGATTTCAAGGATATCACCATATTTGCCCGTTTTCAAAGTCGAGAAAGTAGTGGTCTGCAAACTGTTTACAATAATGTTTGCAGCGATAAAGATGGGTCCGTTGGGACGATTA
Organism: Liolophura sinensis; assembly: GCF_032854445.1. NCBI lineage: Eukaryota > Metazoa > Mollusca > Polyplacophora > Chitonida > Chitonidae > Liolophura > Liolophura sinensis. The sequence continues at coordinate 42,805,912 of NC_088301.1, read as the reverse complement.
ACCTGTCGTTTGACCCATCACTGGAGGAGTACAGTTTGCGATTTTTTACAGAGCAGCCTGTGTCGTGTAAACCAGTGAATCCATCAGTAAGCATTTCACTTACTTATAATTGTAATGAAGTATTCAGTAATATGAGGAGATCACAACGTTTTCACAGAGCAGCCTTTCTCGTGTAAACCAGTGAGTCCATTAGTAAGCATTTCACTTACTTATAATTGTAATGACGTATTCAGTAATATGGGGAGATCACAACCTTTTCACAGAGCAGCCTGTCTCGTGTAAACCAGTGAATCAATTAGTAAGCATTTCACTTACTTATAATTGTAATGACGTATTCAGTAATATGGGGAGATCACAACGTTTTCACAGAGCAGCCTTTCTCGTGTAAACCAGTGAGTCCATTAGTAAGCATTTCACTTACTTATAATTATAATGACGTATTCAGTAATATGGGGAGATCACAACCTTTTCACAGAGCAGCCTGTCTCGTGTAAACCAGTGAATCCATTAGTAAGCATTTCACTTACCTGTAACTGTAATGACGTATTCAGTAATATGGGGAGATCATAACGTTTTCACAGAGCAGCCTGTCTCGTGTAAACCAGTGAGTCCATTAGTAAGCATTTCACTTACTTATAATTGTAATGACGTATTCAGTTATATAAGGGCATGGCACCGTTTTTACAGAGCAGCGTGTGTCGTGTAAACCAGTGAATCCATCAGTAAACGTTTCACTTACTTATAACTGTAATGAAGAATTCAGTAACACGGGGAAACCACAACGTTTTCACAGAGCAGCCTTTCTCGTGTAAACCAATGAGTCCATTAGTAAGCATTTCACTTTCTTATAATTGTAATGACGTATTCAGTAATATGGCGAAATCACAACGTTTTCACAGAGCAGCCTGTCTCGTGTAAACCAGTGAATCCATTAGTAAGCATTTCACTTACTTATAACTGTAATGAAGTATTCAGTAATACGGGAAGTCCACAACTTTTGCCTCTGTTGGATTAAAAAAAGCTAATCTGTTGAAGTAGCTAAATACTACAAGTCGTGATCGTGTTGAATCCAAGTTAATGAATCATAAGTATTGTTATGAACGTCAGGGATGAAACCCTTAGATATACAATTGCTACATAGCCTATTTTCTCCACCGATGTACCATTATATGAAATCTCCTCATGGTTGTCAATTGGTTTCGTTCAAGTCGTCTTGCCTTATGTGTAAATTCATATGACCGTGGATAACCTCGGTGATTGTGAATCAACGCTATTGGAGTTTTTGGCATCAAATCAATTTTGTTTGATACTGAACAGAATACTCTATGCTATTCTGTAATACCTTGTTTATCTTTGTTTATAGGGAGGTCTATCTGAACAACGCGTACAAGTGGTATACAGAAATGGGGTCGTCAGAATGTTGGTTAACGGATTTAACTGTGACGTTAGTGCCTTGAAACCAGCCACTATCTCCCCGGACAGTAAGTTAGATGTCTGTTATTAGGATGTCCATCTACAGGTCTTTCTAATTGATACCGGAGATGTCTGTTTAACAATTCTTAAACTGCTCGTGAACCGCCTTTATGGCAGTTCATGTGGATGTGCTAGAGTAAGGGTGAAGAGGTATAATGTTTAAAATACTTCAGAAAGTATGTTAAAACTTTCTGGTCTTCTTGTAACAAGACAAAGCACGATCAACTTGGCCCCATAGCATACTTATACCATCTAACCGTCTCTTGATTTTTTTTTATTGATGAACACTAAGCAAGGAACTGACAAGATCACTAATTGTAGGGAGAGAGATGAATTACTGACGGTATTGTTTGTGGCGCACATCATTCAGCTGAATGGAGATGCCAATAACTTCAACCAAACAACCAATTACTGACGGTTCTCGGAAAAACAGTTATGTCAGGATGAATGTTAAAGTACACCCACAAACAGAGGAAGATTATATCAATGCGTATTAATTTAGATATTACTGCCAATAGCGTATTACTTCAGTTATTTGTAAATAACAAACGCAGGGAGAATGTTCTAATGATAAATGCTGTTAATCATGGTAGGACATATTGATGAGATTCGAGGAGCCGCCCATTTAAATATAACTTTTATTTATCTATGTTTCAAGAGAGAATTCGATTTAACACCGAGTGTCCTCTTCAAGTAGGAGGGGCCGTAATGACGCCAACTTTAGATGCACCAAATACAGCGGTCCGAGGGTTACAGGGTGTTTATAAAAGAGTAGGTATTATATTTCATTTTTGCCAAATTACTACTTCTTACGATAAATATATTTTGTCGAGGGTTTCGAAAAGTATGTATCTATTGACAATAAGATCTATAATAGTGTATGGTATAGCAAGAGTATATTCTTTGAAAGACATACACAACTTTGATTGATACTTTCTTTCTTTAACAGTTTTGTCCTCCATATTTCTTTATTTGCAGCTAATGGTCCTCCGAAACTGTGTAACTCCACCCAGGTTAGTCTTGGATAGGATCCAAGGTGTAGTATAACACTGCGCAGCTAATCTAATATGTACGACTTATATACGTGGACCTCTCTTATGGATCGCCAGTACATGGTGTATCTCAGAAAGCCTTAATATTAGTATTATCAAATATTTATAAAATAAATTGACGTAAGTCATCGTCGTTTGGATCACATACACACGTGTTTAAATACGACATTGTGTAAACGCAGGTTTAATAGGTGTTTGTGTTGTTGTAATGTGTGTAAGAAAGAAGAATTACATACATCCTTTAGAGCAATCTACAGATTCGGATTCTTTGGGCTGTTGGTGTTTAGTATCTCTGATAAAATGGTGAAATAAAGATAGAAATCGAAGCCATGGAGAATCACACATATTTTCGTAAAACTGCATATTTCGTTTGTGACTTTCAACTCAATTAGCTCTTCGTGATTTCATATACTGCAGTATTCAGTTTGAAGCGACGCCTATATGGTGACGAATGTGGGAGAGTTTATTCAATTATGATTTTACCATTTGTGATTTTGTAGAGTACATTTAGACACTTTATATACACAAACCTGTTAAGCTATCTTTGAGCACAGGTAAAGTTAAAAGTTATTTATTTCGCTTTTAAAAGAGTGATGGTATATCTGAAACATTAATTGCTGAATGTCCTTGGATATCATTGCTGTAAAACACTCGATGTTACTTAAACTGTCTTTGAAAAGTAATAACAATAAATGATTTAAGTCGAATCAAAATGTTTTCATAGTCAGTAAAACGTGCTTATTGAAATATGGGAGTGAATAAAAATCTGAGAATAAATTCTAAAAAGAGGAAACAATGAAACCTTAACGATTCAATCCTGTTACATATATTGTGTAATTTCGAAATAAAATTTTTCGTTGCTCGTTCTTTTTTCCGAAATGACATGTTGGCTTTCTCGTCATAAAACTATATTATTTACGCGAAAAGCTTGATTTACGAAGTTTTGTGAATGTGACTCCAGGCCTGGTGCACTCTGCTTTATAGGCATTTTAGACACCGTAACAAGATGCAGACGGTCTAAAATCGCAGCACATATTAATATTGAACACAATACTGTGACATTATGGCTGTATGTCTGAATCCAAAGAATACCTCCTTTAGAAGGAACATTCCACACCTGTAACAAGTTGCAAAAGTTCTAAGATTGGACACAACTCTGCCTGCAATTTATGATCTTTGGCTCGAAAAATAGTACGGTAATCTACCAGATTTTCAGATGGAGTTTTGGACGTTGTATCAAGATGCAGATAGTGTAAAGTGACATTTATTAATATTGCAGACAATTTTGACCAATAATCCCTGTTTTCAGAGGGATACGGGCTTTCATTTATTTATATATAGCATACAGAATGTATTTATTTCCTTGTTCAGTTTTGTTTTGGAACCTAATGTTAAGGTAAAAAATAATGTGTGCCTCAAATGAAAGATGAATATGGCGAACTGTTAAAATACTTTAAGTTATTTTTTACGTTTTCTCTTACCAACGAAATTGTAAGCTGGGTTTTATTTTTTCAAATGTTTTTCACAGAATTTTGAGTGCCCAATTATGCATATTATATACTTATTAAAATAAACCTAATGTAGTTCATCAGTGATGATTTTACTAACTACTTTCAAATGATAGAAATGCTTATGAAGAAGGTAATGTGACATCTCATCACTTAGATCTGATCGGAAAAGTCCACCGTGTTTTGTGCCATTTAATGGCTATCTATGGTGCGTCCAAAATGCTGAAAAAAAAAAAATAAAAATACTTTTGGGTACACTTTTGCAGGGCTCTTTTACTGGCACTGGCTTAGTCGCGTTGTTTATTTTCATCACTTTAATTTTATCTTTACCATACACGTGGAAACAAGATTCCAAAAGAACATTCAAGTAAAAGCAAAGCTGTCGAAATTTCAACTTTGTTTTGCTTAAATTGTGGATTACCCGCCCCCTCTTCGCATACGCGATATTAAGATCCACAAGGAAGCAAGCATTATTTCAGTGTGCATATGTATCAAGAATATGCCCTAATTACACTGGTAATGTTGCTTATACATCTACATTGTATGTGTATGTCTGCTTGTGAAATGCCTGCATGGCGTAGGACATACTATTTTTGGTGTATTCTATGCATGTCGAACTTCTCCAAATAGTTCGTTGTTACTTTGTATACTGTAATTCCTTTCACCTCTTAAACAAAGGACACCTTACTTTTTAAGTGCAATAAACCCAAACACGGTCACCACGTCACATAAGTAAATTAAAATTCACACCGAGGCAGTTAATAAGCTAGATTAAGCTTTTGGGGCTGGGATTTTATTTCTTCGGTATTTAGCTGATATGGTACTTCTCAGTTATCCACATCTTGGGCAAGATAATCAAAAGCGTTCTTGGTCGAACCTCCGTGGTAAAGATACTAGGGCATAGGCCTCATAAATGGACGTAAATGGCCTCATTCCCGACTTATGCCATTCCTAATGATTTTAAATGTGTTTTCCGTACCTCTCAGCTTGAGCCTCGACAAAAAACATTTTGTCTGGGTACTGACCTGAGTACTGTCAGTGTGCAAAGACTGCTTGTAACGTGATTTATCATTTTATTTATCTGGTTGGTGTTGACGCCCTATAAGTTTTCACTTATATGACGGCGGTAAGTTTTGTGGGTTGAGTGCCCGAAGTAAGCTACCAACCCTCACCGGATACCTAACAATTAAAGCCACAGCCACACACCACTTCATTTTGTCAAGTGTTGTGATTATCTGAGCTATTGAAACCCAGGGTTGTCTTCGGCATGTCGTCTCAGTGGCATAGCATTATAAAATATCAGCACAGGGTCCGGTCTCTTTCAATGAGAGATCGCCGTGTGATGACTCCACCTATGTCGAAACCTCAATCAAAAAAACAAACGAACGTAAGAGGTTAACATGTCTAGATTTCACCACCAAATAAACATTCGATGGGTTGTCATGGAAGACGACTATAACCCTTATCCTGGGAGGTAGCGTTTGCGAATCCAGCTTTGTTACGGCTTGAGGTGACGAAAAGTATCAGATGCTTGACAATGTCAAGGTAATTGCACCGAGCTTCGTCCGCACATAAACCATTCATGACTGTTGTAATATAAGACATCTGGTGTAAACACCAATCAAATAAAGAAATGAGCCATATGCCGGTGTCCGTTTGAAGATTTCAATCAGCTGAAGTTTAGGGAAAATTATACAACACTCTGTACAGAACAAAGTGCATGTCCTTTAAAGTGAGTGAGCTATACAATGTTCAAAGCCAGTATCACATGTACTGGGATAAAGATAATTTTGGCAGATAAATATCTGAAATCTAGTGGCTATGTTTGCTAGTTATATGGATATATGGATATAAGGATTATTGAACGGAACACAGGCAGTCGAAAATCGAAGATAAGAACGATGCATAACATTTATTGGGCATTGCATAGGTGAACACAGGTGAATGAGAAAACGACATGTAAATAGTTACGCCAGGCGCCATTGAGCTCAGGATTCTCACCAATAATAAACTACGAAACACGAATAATTCCTCGTTATACTTCCTCACACCTCAACGAGACCACATCAAAGGATATTTTCTTAAAAATGTAAAGAAGAAATCTATATGAAACAACTCAGCATGCAGTTATTTTTCTTCTCTCAGCCGTTGGCATTACTTAAAGAGGCAATTAAAAGTAAAGAGCTTGTGGATGCAATAGATTATCTTAAATCCGCAAAGCCTGTGTCAAGAAAATCACAGACATTTATGCATTTCCCAGGATTCTGTCCTGAACCATTTGTGGAGGGTTGGAGCAGTCTCTTGCTGCCATGAACTGAAAAAAAAAAAACTCAAATGAATTCAACCTGTTATTTCTTGTTGTTTTCAAACCCAAACATACATAAAATTCATGATGTCGTGCCCTTTCATAACAACGCACGATTTATGAAAGCATTCTAAAACGATTGGATAGAAAAATATTATTGTGACGAAAACTTGAGCTTGGAATAGGCGCTTTTTAAAAGAAGCCATTTATCATATGCAGTGTTGTTATGTGAAATATATGGTGTACATACTCGTTTGAAAATTCCATCAAAGCGTGGAACTCTGTTGTCCTCTCGCCCGAAGTCTGCCTGAGAAATATCGGTGAACACTGCTCCACCTATCTGGAAGGGACACTCGCTACTGAACTTAAGACGGTCTACATCCACTAGAACAAAGAAAGAAGGGGATGCATTAGAAAATAGCGTGAAAACATAATTTTTGCCGAACGGATTCCTGAACTGGTTCCTCTTTCCATGCTAAGCTATTGCAAATATGTAATGATTGTGTTACTACTCTGTCATTCTTGAAAAGAATCACACACAAAACAAAAATGTTATACTAAGTGGGAGTATTTGTGAAATATGTTCATAAAATTACTTTGTTAGGGCGGATGTCAACTGTACTAAGTAAATACCTGTATCGGAAACAGGGTTGAGGGAGCTCACGTCACAGTCAAAACCATTAACCTCCAACCTAACCACTCCGTTTCTGTAAATGATTTGAGCCACTTGGTCAACATTTCCACCCTGTAAATGAATAAAGCATTTTTAAAATATAATATACATGTAAATATATATATATATATATATATATATATATATATATATATATATATATATATATATATATATATATATATATATATAGATATATAGATATATATTGTAGTACATAATTAATTAATTTTATATCATTATTATATACTTTAATATGAAATACATACAATAATGTGAAACCAATGTAAGACAGGCAATGTGGTGATAGGTGTCTCCAATATACAGCATTTTATTACATACTGCCATGCAAGATAGTCAGCAGAAGTAATCATGTTGACAAATATTTCAGTATGTGTCGTACCGGTGCATTTTGTGGGGTACACTGTGCGACGTTAGACCCAAAGAACTGCAGAGAATAGCGACGTGCATTTGGATTGTACATCAGCTCGACAAATCCACTACCGCCAAGATTATCGCGGCAAATGTTGGTGAAAACGAGCTGGTCGCTGGAGGTTTGGGATGCTTTGAAACGTGCAACCAGGATCATGTCGGTAAAGTCTGTACCCATTAGCTTGTAAGAAACCATAGCCAGTTCACCATCAAACAAGCTTCCATCTTCAGACAAGGTAACGTTGTTTTGTCTGGAGCTGGGGAAGACGGCAATCCAGTTTCCAACTTCATCACTGGATACTGCCGAATTAGTGAAGTTCTGGTCCACTAATCGCTCACACTGTTGACCTACAAAAAGAAGGGCGATATTTGAGTAGATCAATCAAGGAGTAAAAACAGACATTCGTACACCAACTTAAGTTTGCGTTCCGGGTCAATAATTGCAAGACCAATTTTCAAATCTATCCTTAACACAAATCATCAAAGAAATAAGAAAGTATATTTGAAGAGACGCAGTCATCAGTTTTTAATGATGTAAAGACGCAAGAAATGTTCTCAGTGTGTGAGTTAAATGGGTATTCAAATCGTAGCCATTCTAATATAAAAGTTGTTAATGATCAAATATATCATTAGCTGCTCTTGAAGTGGTGATCGTATTCAACACGATGAATATACGGCTAAACCTATTTTACTGTAGATAAGTAACAATTTTCAAATGTGATTTTAATGCGATCTGATGCATAATTTTTAGCATATTTTAATTACTTTTCTATGACAATTTAGTAGAAATCAATAAATTTCTTCACGTGAAGGGTAAATCCTACAGATCTGAAGTTGCTGTTAGCATATGAAATATCACATTTGGACGCAGCAAACTGTTGTTTCACTCACCTACACCAACTGGACGAGATCTGATAGCAAGGGCCTCTGGCGTCCAATCACAACGGCACCCAGTCATGTTGAAAAACATGGGTCTCACGTTTTGGGCAAGGAAGAAGTCCACAATGTTCGAGGGTAAGACAGCGTAGCATGATCTTCTTACGTATAACTCTTCGATGGTTTCTCTGTCGAGATTAGGTATGAGGATATCATACTCCTCTGGAGCGCTGTCGCCGACAAGACGAACTTGACATGGCTGCTCCAGGAGAGCTCTGAGCTCCGGCGTATAAAGACACTGGCAGGTGCCATTGTTGAATGAAAAGACCTGTAATCTAGTTGGACAAGTCGCCTCAAACACAGCCTCACCCTCGCGGATTCCACCTGCGAACTGGAGAAACTTTCTGCCGTCGGTAGGGTGTAGTCCGTGATCTTGAGTGCACTCTGTAAACATTTTCAAGAACGAACTTAAAAAAGATACATTAAAACTATTGTCGATAAAACGCCTCCCTGTGTTGACATATTTAGGTTTAACAAAAAAAGTTCCTAAAAGAGTCTTGCAACTTTACTTTACAGCTAATTTATCGAGTATGCATATACCTACATCTGCAAAGTTTGTATACACATAAGTACATCGGATATCATAGCTGTAAAGCATTTCTGCAAGGCCTTTTTAGGATATATGTCCACAGCAGTAATTTCGTAAGCGTGTGACCAGTGACACAACGTTCTCGCTTGAGTTCGGTACTGATTTCATGTCTCGTATTTGGCAACCTGTTTTTTTTTTCCTGTTTTACATGTACCAAACTTACCCCATTCGATTTCACCAACATTCAATCCTGAAGACTCGCCCTGACAATACACCAGTCCGAAGACCGAGATAGCAATTGCTGTCCAAAGCATCATCTTTGATCAACAGATTCACTGGAATTATTAAAGGCATTGTGTTATAACGATGGTCACCCGTAGGCATTTATCAGTTTTATATCTATTCAACCTTATTTGAAAATAAGGCGAAGCGACCATTTAATAATTTCAGTCATGTTCCGTGTACTTTGTTATCCGCGAACAAGCATGAAGTATTTAAGAAAATATGCTGTGGCCTCCGCTTCTCCAAAAGATCAATACCAGACTTTTACATGAGAATTAATTGTGCTCATATTAAAATTGGATCTTACATGCATACATGATAACTGAAAATCTTTGGTAATAATAAAAAAAACTATTTATGAAAGAATGTTTTAAAAAGAGCCATCAAAATAGCTTGACTAAGTTGAAATCCAATGTCATTCACCTATAACTCCATATATGACGCGGTTAATCGTGAACATGCGAGATACAACACAATAAGGCAACACAATGTTTTTCTACACATTCCACTCTATTGACAGCAGATAGGCTTATCAACAAATGCGTAAAAGTCAGGGAACTGTTAATTTTTCATGACATTTCTCTTGCTTATATAGATAAACTCCAAAAATAATAACTATCATATATTGTAATGGAGAAGGAGATGTTTCACTAAAAATAAATGCGTTCAGAGACTCACCTGAGTTACACCTGACGTTTCGGGATACCCTTCGCTATGATTTTAATTCGCTACACGGCAGCTTTTATATGAGAGGGAGCGGATATCAGCTGTGTCAATCCTTCAAGCCCTGCGGCCAACCAACGTCAGATGAATATACGGACCTCAAACAGCCAACATTTCATTGCAGTCAACACCCGCCTTCAATTAGCTATAAGAATAAATAACTCAAAAAAAAGGAAAATTAAAAACATAATTGCAATTGGATTGGTCAGATATACTAGGGACTTTTTGTAAACTATTTTACAGCATTTTTTCTCAAGAATGATAGACTATAAACTTATACGACAGGGTTACTCAGGGTTTGATTTACTGAGAGTAAATTCTCTTGTGGGTCTGGTGCCAGCAATTCAAAGCAGGTTTTATGCACTGTTAACTGTCTTCCCAAGATGTATGTGTTTCACAAGCATTTTATAAAACACTTCACAATATTTAATATGGCTGAAATGAATCTGTGGATCGGTTGTGAAATTAGCTTAACGCAGAGATGTTAAAGTGAAAACTCGCCTTTGATTTTCTTGATATCAGCCGATGGAACAGGGTGATAGCCTCTGAATTATAGCCGTATCTATGTTTCAGATGAATAGGACAGATCCGGTGAACGCTGCCTCAAGCGATCAACGTTGCTTTAATAACTGTCATAGAAAAAAAGAATGTGTCTAATTGCTCTACAGCAATGACCGATTATAAAAAGGAACACCGGCGCAGATATAAAGCACTTGGCTTTGTGTGAAGGTAGCATAGGTGAAAAAAGTGTAGCCTAGAGGAATTAGATGGCAATTTATTTATTTTGATTAAAAATATTTCCCGACCTATGTGCCTTGTTGCCCTTTTTGTGAATATATTCTCCGCTCTGAGAGAGCATCTGGGTTTAGATAACGGAGGTAAACTACTTTTTGTTATTTAAGTACCACTGCAGCTCTGTGCTGTATAGCTGGAATGCAGTGCAGAAAATTGTTGATAGCTTACGTAAATATTTAAAATACACTTACTTGCTGCGTAGTATTCGAAGTGAAGCGTTAGGCTTGATTTAAAACTGAACACATAGAGGCATATTGAAAAACATACAGAAATGGCATGATTTTTTAAAACTCTATACCTGTTAATTTGATCCAATATACATATCACGTACTATATAGCTCGAAACGTAAAAACTGCATACAGATGAATTACAGAACAATGAAGTTGGCGTCTGTAGTTTCTGCCTGACCAGACTATACATGTATCTACAGTATGTAGCCATGTACTGTGCTTTAAATATGTTATTAATTAAAGAATAAAGAAATTAAAATATTCCTCATTCATCTGAAATAATTAGGAATTAATGACAAATAAATAGATATGTTTTAATCAAATAGTAAGTTTTGACTTAAATATACTAAAAGAAGAATTTTACTCTTTATCCGGTATTGTATTTCTCCAACTCCTTTATTATTACTAAAAAAACAGAGATCAACTTTCAGATAGTATCTGTTAAATTATGACGGATTATAACCATTAAGAAGTGATAAATCTGTTTCTTTTTTCACAGTACACGTGTATTAAAACTGCTTTAAGCAAGAGTAGGCTCTAGCGACTTTTATAGTTACAAGATTATATTGGTAGTTAAATATTTTGGTGTATACTTTTATATATCTTTTTTTCACTATCTTTTCTTTTCTTTTTTTTTGAATCAATCTCCAATATAATCTGTACCTATAAAAAGCTACAAGTCTGGTTGGTTAAATATGTATGAGGTATGTTGAATGAAACGTTTAATAATCGTTTATTCTAGTTCATGCAGACTGAGTGTCCCTGGCGTTTTCCATGAAACGTCATAAATGGAGTTATTTTGCACAATAAACAAAGCTACTAATAAGGATCCAACATAAGGATTACCGCAGCACTTATATATGTTACACCTGTGTTAGTAGTTTTTTTCTCCTTGTCTTCAAACAGCCTAATATGAGATCATTAGCCTCCTCATCGACAACTCGTGTGGCGCCCTCGCCTCCGGCATGTTAAGTTTTGGATGTGTTGTCTGAGTTTTGGGGTTCCCTTATTTTGCACCCAGGTGAACCGAAAACCGATCACGGGTCTACTTCAGTTATGATATTAACGTCTACGAGTAGTTGTCATCATTTTTGGAAATACAAAGACAATAAATAACACATAAACGTGTGCTCCGCGCTATTCTTGGAACCGGTAGAAAGTGATTGAAGTTTTAGGCGCACAGTAACTAAGTCCCCAAAACTGACCGTTGCAGGAAAGAGACTGAATTTCGTTAAACGTACTATTCTGATGCTGTTACACATTACACTGTCGAGATATCAAAATATTTGACTTAAGGTCAACATACAAATCCTTAGATGTCAATCAGATCAAATGTCCTCAGATTTTCAAACATTAGTACAGTACAATTTCTAAAAGATTGGAGAGTCCACCTTGCAAGCTGTATCAATGGGTTCAACGTAGAATGAGGTTGCTCCTCAGATTTTTAAATTAGGCAATCTTTGTTCTGGGCAGCAAAACGGGAAAGGTATATTATTAGTATTCTCCATTCGATTCCCTGTTGTCTTTATTAAAGTACTTTATATTAGGATGATAAGAGCATGCAACGTGACATACACCTTTACAGAAGTATTGAATGTTAACGCTTCTTTTCGGGATTACTTGCCATTTAAATACGACAGCTCATGAGGTTGTATTACATCACCCACACGTAGGGTTGATTTGCGGCGGGCTCCTAGCATTTTCTGAAACATTTTCAATTGATTTTGTTTTGGTGCGCAGACAATTGCAAGCTTATGCACCAAAGGTCGTTTTTTTCCTTCTGTTTTTTTTTTTTTTTTTTTGATTGTCCTGGGACGTTTTGACACAGACTGCACTTTTTCCTCTCTTTTTTTCTTTTGTCTTCTTTTTTCACATTAGCATATGTATGAGGGCGTTCTAGTTCCTAATATTTTCGCAGTATATAATGGAAAGAAGTAATGACGGCTACCACCCTTAAGACAATCATATCATATCACAGTTGTTAGTCTGATGCCCGACCGTGCTATACATAGAACAACAAGAAATATATCACGACAAGCTTATATACTGACATAGTGAAGAGCTTGCATTTAGTAATATTTCAACTTATATGATGCTGCTTATTATAGTACATACATGTACATGAGAGAGAGAGAGAGAGAGAGAGAGAGAGAGAGAGAGAGAGAGAGAGAGAGAGAGAGAGAGAGAGAGAGAGAGAGAGAGAGAGAGAGAGAGAGAGAGAGAAGAGAGAGAGAGAGTGTGACTTATATGATGCATTTTATCCCAATCGATACTGTTATTTAAAAAGAAAAACTTTCAAACCAAATACATAAAAGAACATTACATTACTTACGAAATAAACTATTAGTTACTGTGGTATATTCTAGTAAGTATGGCACTCTTTGGCGGAAAGTGTCCAAGAAAACTGGGCTTCTTCTAGAGAGGAGATAACAAAAGAGAGTCAATCTATATAATCAAGTGTTTTTGCTGTTCCCCAGAAGTTAGTGAATAAAGAAAAAACAAATAAATTTCGGTAAAGAATGAATGTAGTTAATACATCGTAACGATGTATGTTTGGATATGTATAAACATCCTGATATCGTTTCATACATAATTCAATATTCAGATTTCCCAATCAAAGTAAAAAATCTTGGTAAGCACATCACAATACGTTAGGGTTGCCATCAAATCCAAAAGTGGTCTCATTGTGCAACAGGGTTGTCCATTACTTTGCAAAATGGTCTCATTGTGCAGTGGGGTTGTCCATTACTTCGCAAAAGGGTCTCATTGTGCAGGGTTGCCATCACTTTCAAAAGGGGTCTCATTGTGAAACAGGGTTGTCCATTACTGCGCAAAAGGGCCTCAATGTGCAGGGTTGCCATCACTTTCAAAAGGGGTCTCATTGTGAAACAGGGGTTGTCCATTACTTCGCAAAATAGTCTCATTGTGCAGTGGGGTTGTCCATTACTTCGCAAAAGGGTCTCATTGGGCAGGGTTGCCATCACTTTCAAAAGGGGTCTCATTGTGAAACAGGGTTGTCCATTACTTCGCAAAAGGGCCTCAATGTGCAGGGTTGCCATCACTTTCAAAAGGGGTCTCATTGTGAAACAGGGTTGTCCATTACTTCGCAAAATAGTCTCATTGTGCAGTAGGGTTTGCCCATTACTTCGCAAAGGGGTCTTATAGGGCAACACAACTGTCCATTACTTCGAAAAAAAGTCTCATTGTGCATCAGGGTTGTAAATTACTTTCTCACTTAGGAGTGGTTTTGCCCATTACTAAGAAAACAGGTCTGATAGCACAAAATAGGCTTGTCTATTACTTCCACAGAGGTTTCATTGTGCAGGGGGGGGGGGGGGGGGTGCGTCCATTACTTTGAAAATGAGTCTCTTTGGGAAATAACTTTATCCATTACTTCCAAAAGAGGTCTCATTGTGCTATAGAGTTTTCCATTACTTCGAAAATTGCCCAGCTCTCCCTGCAGACTCCACAACCGAGGGGAACGAAACAATAACAGATAGAATATATTCATGGGGACTTATCTTTAACGCATACATTATATTTATATTCAGCGTATCTTTAACGCATACATTATATATGTTTATACTTAGATCATGATTAATTCATACTTCTAAACTGTATACAATATATATATATATATATGTGTGTGTGTGTGTGTGTGTGTGTGGGTGTGGGTGTGTGTGGTGTGTGTGTGTGTATACATGCACATGTTAAATTATTTATTTTACATACTAGATGATCATTGTAATACAAATAGATCATAGTTCAACAAGGTATTTTACATGAGCTTATGATCTATCCAATCCAATACATTTATGTAATTCACGCATTATAAATTTTCGAATATCAGATGGCTATTAGCACTTAGCCCTTGCGATGATCAGGCCGTGTCAATAATTCATTTATACAGTTTGCTACGCTTTTGCAGGAGCGAAAATGATTACGTTCATGTAAATGTAGAAATCATTTATTCTTTTCAAGCCGTCAGAGCCTTAGGTTTGTCCCTAACGGAAATGCCACGGACGCATTTTGTTGAGGATGATCTAGGCTTGTTTCCTTTTCCCCGGCAATGCGTCATAAGGAGAAAGGACTAGGGATGAAGTAAATAAATCTGTGGGAGGCGTTTGATCGCTGTGGGGTGGATCCAAGTCACGCTTTAGGTCTCAATCAACTAAGTATAAAAGTCATGTGGTTAAGTCGAGGAGAACCTATCCCAGACTCGTCTGCCCACGTGCGCGGTGTATCCGACGATTGGGTACACGTGCATTTGGCCCCACCAGATAGGGACTGCAGGTATAACTGATCATGCTTTTAACAGCTGACGAGGTTACAGGGTGTAGGCTATTTTCAGTGCTTTTGCTATGGGTCATCAGAAAAACACTACTTTTTTTTATAATTAATTCCACTCGGACTAAACCAACACCTACACGCATATTAGATAAATATATTCATGTGGTGTGCGAAATATGAGAGAATGATCTTA